>NC_048276.1:24771296-25011296 GCF_009762535.1 Notolabrus celidotus
ATCCCAAATAACGAATGCTAATTTGTGTGTGCAAATAATAATTTTGCTCGTGTTATTTCTGGGCGTGTTGCGGGTGATCTACAATGACTGCGTGCACAAATGATAACGAGTGCAAAAGTGATGCGGACTGCCCTTTAATGAGTATTTTGCGTGTACTATCGGCTGTCACCATGGAGAGTTTGAGAGAACAGAGTGGCCTTAAATGAAGTTTGAAGCCATGGAGTTGGAGATCTTTGTGGAGGAGGGAAATAAACACATCGGTGAATTCCAGCAAAGGTGAATGCTGTGAGAAAAAACAGAAGATCTGCCGATTAAATAAACACATCTACTTTACTCCAAAATGCAATCAGCGTTTTGATGGAGTTTAGAGAGCGATTTGATGAGGCCTGTACCTGCTTTTATTATTTACTCCTTCCGTCAACGTTGCACCTTCTGAGCGCTCATTCTCCAAGTTAAAACTAACTAAAAACCCCTTGATGAGCACGTTGGGACAGGAGAGACTGGGTGGACATGTCATGTTATCTATTGAGAATGACAGATCGAAAAGTCCGCGGAGCTTAAGGCTCCTTTAAACAGTGGTGAGTAGACCGAGTACTTCATATTGATTTTTTGTTCGTGAAGATGTGGGCCGCTGTGCCAATTTTATTAAACTTTATAGCTGTTGATAAAGTGACCTACTGTGCCCTCATTAGTTGAAAAAGTTAAAGTGGGTGTCAGAATGATGCGGTCGCTATCCGTGGTGCTGAACTGCTTTGAATTTGTGTTGTTTTATTTATTTATTTGTGTTGTTCTCTTGGTTTGTTAGACTTCATGTCCGTTTGATTGACTTCAAAATGACACAACTGTGTGTAAAAACTGTAGTAATGCTTGTAAGCCCCGCTGTGGCGGGCATGTTGTAAAGTTATGATGAGCTTTGCAGTGACCGCAGCCATGTGTGCGTAACGCTGTGCCAGTTTGCACCTGCCTTTTAAACGTGCTAAATATAGACGCAAATGCAGCGCTCACTATCTGCTTCAGGTTTGATAGATCACATTGCGTGTGTTAAATGATTACATTTGCATCTCCTCCTCCCAGTATTTTGCGCGTTCTGATGATCTGCATGTATTCTGCATATTCATGAAGGCAAACACGCTAAATGGATAGCGAGTGCTATTTTGCTTATTTGAAAGACGCAATCCTCGGTGCACCCGGTTAGTAGATCTGCTTTGCGTGCACTATCAAGTTTGCACGTGTTTTTATACACGCAAACCTTTAGTAGATCGGGCCTATGTGTACCCACAAACACAGACACAATGGAAAGAGCAGTATTTATTCAACCCTTCTGCCTTGATCAATCATTTTATCTTAAAAGTAAACCAGATGTTATATTCCTGTGTGTCATTTTTTTACTTTAAAAAGTGGCACAGCATAGCAACAACAGACTCAATCCTGGTGTAAATAATTAAAGACTCAAAAAGATGTTTGTCCAAAGTCCCAATTTAAAGCTCTAACAGAAAATGTGCCACACCGAAAGCTACTGGCAGCCTGTTGAAACACAACTAAGAGCCACAATAGTTTGCCTTAACATAGATCTATCTGTGACAAAGCAAAAAGCCTTTTATGAATTATGAGGGGGGCATGCTCACCCCAAACTATCCCGTACATCCACCCCTGCACTTTTCATCCTTTATTACACACAGAACAGCATGTCCTGCAGTGTCTTTATGCCTTTGTCAGTGTCCTTTTGACAGAACTCACCAGCAGCAGGATTTATAAAGTTGACCATATAAAATGTGTGTTTTGAAATGTTTCCCTCATAACTCATAACTCCTGTTGTGTCAACAGGTGACCCGAGTGTAGATGAAGCTTGTTAATGATGATCCAGAACTGGAGAAAGTAGCTGCACGAAACTGTTAAAACACTTGAATGAGTAGGTTTATACCTAATATTAGATGTTGAGCTCAATCATTGCATCGACAGGACGGTTGACCGAAGGACGTGTTTCTCTCTCTCTCTTTAATCATATAGAGAGATCACTATCCTATGATTCCCCAACTTACACCTTCTTGGACGCAGCTCAAGACTTGTATTTGCTTTTCTCCATATGGGAGGTTTTTAAATCATTAGTTCTGTTTTGAAGTGGGGTTGCATGAGGTTCTTGTCAACAGAAAGTGTATCACCCACAGGGGAAGCCTGAAAGCTCCGCCCCTCTGTTGAGCAACTAGTCGGAGTGTCCTTTACATATTAGCTTGAGATCATGTTAAGTAATGCTGAACACTACAGGCAGACACAGGAATGGCTTTAGAGTTTGTTTTTCAGCTCAGTCTTCCACTTCAGCAGCTAACAGAGGGCTGGAAATGTATCTTGCAGACACACTTCCACTCAGCTTTTCTACTTTTCCAATGTAACTCCTGGAAATTGAAGAAAGCTGGTAAAACAGTTCCTGAATCACTGTCGTTACCAAGTCCCACTCATGACAACAGGAGCTCTCTGGGTTCATGGGCTCACAGTTTACACACCTGCACCACCAACTTGAATTTTTTCCTTCTCTCCAGTTAGCACAAAAAGTTTGTCCACTCTATACTTCGTCTGTTGAGCCTCGTTCTTCCTCTGTGAACTCCGGCTCATAAAGGTGTACTCATTTTTTTTATTTGGTTGTGCTTTTGTCTCTTTCAAAGCCTGCATAACCGAACAGCTGATCACTATGCTGCAGCTTAATTATGTGGTAAAGTTGGCCCTATCTCCAGCAGTTCATAGCCTTGCTTCCTTTTAGGTTCTCTGGCTGGTATGTCAACAAAGGCTGACTGAGATCTGCTGTAGGTAAAACTATTCTATTGACAAGAACCTCTTAAAACCCCACTTCCTAAGATAAAAATATGAACTAGTCCTTTAATGTCATTAACAATGTCTGCTGAGGGGAAACAGGTCCGTGGTTTCTCTCTCTTAATTCTTAAGACTTTCTTGATCAATAGTTTCCTCCGTGTTCAGAGTATCTTCTTTAGCTGTCTGTGGTAGTGTTCGGGGTCAGGAGATAAAGACTGGATTCGGTCTCCTGCACTTAGTCTTAGGGCTTTCTATTTCTTCTCTTCAGCTTTATGAAATGTCTGCTGAAATGGATACTGAACCAAGGATGATGGACTTTGGAGGGGTTACATAGTGTTCTTTCTCAACAGTGTGAATATCCTTTAAGCAGATGAGTACATACAAGTACGGACAAAAGCTTCTCCTGCCAATCCGTCTCTGCTTCCCTCCCACATGGTTTGTCAGTTGTGTTATTTATTGTTGCAGGAGGATGGTAGCGGTCCAGGACATGTTCCTGTTTGCTGTGAGATATCCAAAAAAACAAGCCTAACCCATTTTCCCCCCTTTTTTCCCTTTACTGTCAAACAATCCCTAAAAATAGGACAAAACACATAAAGATCCAACTAAAGAGGATGTTTTTATCCTAACATGCACGTCTGGAAAGCCCACACCCCCCACATTCATTGATTCACACAAGTGTTTCAAACATATGTAATACCATTTGCAAGGTTTTCTGCATTTTTGATGTTCAACGCATACAAATAAAAGATTGGGATTGTGCTTGATCTGTCTGAGAGCATTAAATTTCCTCACACAAAGGTTGTAAAACACCATATTGATCACACTCCGTGAGCTTTAACTCCGGTTTCAGCCTTGATTTTAGTTTAAAACAGTCATATTTTTAATTAAGATATTTTGCAGCCACTGTTCAACTGCTTAAAGTGTTGGTACAACATCTACGCGTCATAAAACTCAAGTCGTGAGAATTGAGAATTGATTTGAGGGTTAGTGAAACTGAATGATTGTGACCGTATTTCTCTGAAGATATTTTACTGATGTGGGTGTGCAATGTAGTCAAAGCAAAGACATCATTGCCAAACACATTTTATGTATTGTACAAATAATCAGAAATATGTGCAATATGTGTGGCTGAAAGAATCCAGGACATGGCAACCAGGGGAGTTTTAAACAATATGTAAAATGCAAAGATGTGCAAACCCTCCTTAAAGGATATTTCAGTTTTTTTTTAAGTGGGGTCGTATGAGTTACATTGCACTAGTACTCCTGCTAGCCACAATGAGTGCCAGTGAGCTCTTCCCCTTTAATGTAGAAAATTCCCAGATGACCGGCAGGCAAGCTATGGTACATTTTTTCTGCAGACGGGCACACCTCTTTCGCTAAGTTGAAAAATATGGTCCAGGCACTCATCCCGGTGCAATTGCATGCACTACTCGAAAAAAATTGCAGCTCTTGACTTTGCCGTCAGAAACTTTTTGTTACTGCGCTAGCATGTAGCCTCTTGTTGCATGGACCAACAGTAAACCCAAGCATGCTGCCAGTAGACTCCCTCTCGTTGACTGGTGACTTTAGGCAGAATGCGTCTGTGGTGTTGATTGTCTGTAATGTGATGCAGACTGACAGTCAATGCTAAGATCAACATTTTTAAAGGATTGCATGCTTACAGCTTGGAGATGCTCGCACAGCGTCCCTAGTGACAACCTGACGGTTTCAGGTACATTGTGTATTTGGATTCATCTGCCCTCCACTGAGACTGATGGGACGAATATCAACTGCACACCAAATATGCCCTGCATGTAATTTGCCCCCATCCAAAATACTCACTGTCGTGAACCGTGGTGTGATTTGTACGTAGAATGAAGAGACTGGGTTGAAAGGCTGGTCATTTCAACCAGAAATCTCAGCCCCCTGCACCAAGTAATGTCAGTAGTTTTATTGTATTGATCAGCCTATCAGCAGATATATGAGGACCATTTTGTGCTGTGAGGCAATAAAACCCTGAATTATTAACCTCTAATTAACACTAGCACACAGCTAACCTGTAATGTGCAGCAGTCTATAGAGGAGAATATTCATGGCTTGCTCTTTCAGATGAATTGACTGGTCACAGACTAATGATTCACCGAGCCATCTTCCCCTCCCAGTGCTCGACATCTAACACTTTTTCCACAAGCTTTGTTTTCTGCATCATGGCTGAGAGAAAGGTAGGTACTGTGAGCCCATCTCTTATCTCTTACTGTCTCTGTTTTTTGTGTTTATCAGCATTTTACCTCGCAGCTTTAGTCGTGGGATCATTGTCTCGTGTCCCATCCACAAGTGTACTCTGACACTTCTAAATAAACAGGCTAATGAATATGTAAATAAGGACCATCATAAATATGGATGAGTGTTTTAAATATGGAGAAGCATGAGTACTTAGTGTATGTTCCACATAGGTATCCATGGTATATGTAAATGAATATCATTGTAAAACTTGAAGTCAGCGTTAAATCTTGTTCCCATCTCTCTGCCCCATCCTTTATTTATTATCTTTTTTAAATCATTTCATGATTTCTAATGTTCTGTTACTTTTTGTTGACAAATATTTTTCTCAATTTTTCAATTTTTCAATTTGATTCTAATATTCTTTATTAAGTAAAGTGGAATAATTTCTTGTACCACTGGCTGATACCGCTGTAGAGCAAGTCCTGGCCCTTTTTGCACCCTGACAGTCTGAACCATCTGTGGACAGGTGGAGATGCAAACCCAAAGCTAATGCCAATAAGTTAGAAGAAGCAGAGAGTTACAAGTTGTAAGAAAAAAAACAGCTGTAAGGGTTTGGACTGCTGGCTGCACATACATCAGCCAATTTTACCAGGGGACATTTTTTCTGAGGGAATATAATGGACAAAAGCACATCTCACTGGTGCCCCTACATTTTTCCTCCAGCGCACTTACTTAGGAAGCAGAGGCAGTCCATACTCAGAGGCAAATAAGAATTCAGCAATGACAACAGGACACAGTTGGAGCAAGATCAATAAATCATCTCCATGAAATCCCCAAGCAGAAGTGAAGAATAATCTGCCAAATGAATCAGGACACGTCTCCTCTGAGTGTTATCCATAGGAGACAGATGCATAATTAACATGCCTTTGGCTTTCATCTCCTTCATCACAGCCAAGTGCCACCTCCTCAGAAACTCGGGCTTTATCAAATACCCCCATACCCCATCCTGTCACTCCACTCTGTTCGTCAGTGTGCTCACATTTTTCTTTCTCAACACACAAGCATGTATTAGCACTCTGCAGCTTAGGACCCACCAAATTAGATGACTTACGCTCACAGCTCTGATCAGACGGATTAGAAATTAGTCTTAATAAGGGACAGAAGTTCACAGGAAAACACACAGTTTCAAAAAATATATTTCTACATCGCCTTTCTCGCTCCAGAATACAGCATACCATAAATCACATTACAGTCACCTTATGATACTGCTTTTCCCACGTGCTGCCTTAAAGTCTGATCACACAGGAATGAATGCATTAACCTGTCAGTACTTTTTTCCAAGGCTATATTTCGTGATTGACAAGCAAAATGAGCAGAAAAAGAAGGCATGGAGATAAGGATGTGGCCAAAATTCAACAGATTACCCATTTCATTAATTTGCTGTATGAAAAGGCCAACATGCACAGCACACTTACCCAGATGGAGGAGGAAAAAGACTGCATGTGTTGTTTGTGTGTGTGTGTGTGTGTGTGTGTGTGTGTGTGTGTGTGTGTGTGTGTGTGTGTGTGTGTGTGTGTGTGTGTGTGTGTGTGTGTGTCTGTGTCTGTGTCTGTGTGTCTGTGTGTGTGTTTAAGAGAGGAGAAGGATGTGGGGAGCCACATATTAGGACAAACACAAACACAAACACACACAGAAGCTGTCAAAACTGCTTTTCAGAGAAGCCATTCCCAACAAGACGAGTCAACATGCCATTTAAAGAAAACCTGTGTTGCTTAGCCACGAAGAACCACAACAGTCAGAGGCTTCCTGTGTAGTTATTCAGATGAGACATAAAAGATATCAGGGTCATAACACTTTCTTTACTCATGGCTTTTTCTGAGTGTCACTTGTAACCTGTTCAAGATACAAGGTGGAAGTGACAGATGAGGCCTTGTATCACATGTTGAATTTATATATCTGTTAATAGAGATATTCAGAAAAGCTGAATCCTCCTGCCATGAAAGCAAATAAATTCTGGGAATAAACTGGATATGCATTCCAACTGTTTTGCTCCCTGCATGGTCTGTTTTCTTGCAAACAGCCAAAGCCTGCTTAAAATCAGACAGAAGAGGGCATTCAAGGGAGGAGACGGGGTAGAGCTGGAGTGCGTGCAGGCGGGGGGGGGGGGGGGAACTCAAGGTTCAACTGAGAGAGGCAAAGGAGGAGTACAAGGAAGGGGGGGGTAGAAGCTGCAGATCAACACATGAGAGAGGATGGCATGAAACCATCACAGGCTGCAAGAGTGGCAGTAACACAGCAGAAGGAGAGGTTTGTTCAACATGTTGAAGATCAGCAAACCAAGCACCTCTCTACACACCCCACCTGGCCTTCACCCCATACACCACCACCATCCAGACTGTCTCTAGAAACAATTCAAGCCCATCCATCTCCATGGGCAAACACCCCCGCCCCAGTAAGGCAGCTGGCCCGGATGGGGTATATCCAAGAATGCTCGAGGCCTGCTCTTCTGAACTGGGGGAGCTCATTCAGCATGTGCTCAGCCTGCATGCGGCTGAGTACGGTCCCAGTGCTATGGAAGGCTCAAGCCTGAATTATGCTTCTGCGTCAAATTGACGGTGTAGCCTAGGCCGGGGGTCTGCGTGGCTCCCATACCTACGCAGAGGCCTACGCACGTAGCTGACATGCACCCCCTCCAAAATGTAACTATGCGTAAAATCAACGCGGACCACAAGCCCTGTGATTGGGCCGCTCAGGGGCATTGTATTTCCCGCATTTACAGCGCATCCGGGATCCCAGACATCGGCCGCACATCGGCCGTGTATTTCATCTCCTCCTCTCTATTCTTCCCTGTAATCATGTCTGTATGATAAACATGTATCAGCTGTAGATTAAAATAACCGTTCTGAATCGCTGTGGAAAAGTAAACAGAGATCGTAGCGGGGCCGGAAGCAGGCGACCGACTATCAGAGACCACACTGCTCTCTGGCGTTTTGGATGAGAATTAGAGGAAGTATAAATCAGCCTTTAATGTGTCATCCTTATCCCCAAGAACAAACACCCAGTAAGCCAGGTGACTTCATACTGACTACACACATCACAGAGGCCATGGAACTACTGCTGCTTTTTCTGCTCAGACCTCAGGTCAGCCATGCTCAGGATCAATAGCTGTTAACGTACCATCGGGTTGACCGTTTGCTGACATATACCTGATGGTATGGTTTGGTGGAATTATACAGAGTGTTTGGAGCAAAGACTTTATAATACATGGACATAGTCTTCATGACATCACCCATTTGTTCTGAAGCAGAGTTTTGAAGCCTATCGTCTGCAGTTGCCACATTGGAAATGCTGACTCAACCTAACTTCGGTCTATCTAGTATGATGCAAAGAAGTGGAGTGACAGCGTGGAGTGTGTCCGCCTGTCAGTCAAGCCAGCTGTGCCTCCAATTTTTTGCAAATCTCGTAATCTCAATGACTTCTAAAACTACTTAGTTATAAATAAAATAATCCTCATTCAGTGTGTGCCGATAAAGAGATGAGCTACTCAAACCGAAATCATTTTTAACCAGGCTGTAACATTTTGATTTCTGTTGTAAAGATCAGCTTTTTCGAATGTGTGTGTATGTGGCTTTTGAGGTTTCTGCAGACAGCTTCGAGTGGACACTCCTGGAACTGCAGTTTTTAGCATTCCACATTGGCTTCATTTCTTAAGACCAGAGGTTGCTGCTTACTGAGATTTTACAGAAGTGCAAGAAAGACGAAAACTGCAACAAAAGGTACGGAACAAAACGGTCTGCTGTTTCGAAGCATCATTTTGAGAGAGTGTCACTGAATTACAATCCATCTATGGTGTCACAGCCTCCAAATACAGATACCACTGCCATCTATGTCTGCTCTCTCAGCTTTTCTGCAGATTCCTCTGTCTTTACCACCTCTTGTCTTCTCTCATCAATATTTTTTTTTACCTCTTTATCTTTTGTTTATCTTTTGAAACCCTTGGCTAACTGGATTCTTGGTTTCTTCTCTTGTGTCTTTGAATTCCATTCATTTTCTATGCAGCATTGTTTTCCATTGCTCACATAAGTTTCTGTTAGTCTTTTCAAAGTGTTAATTAACTTTCTAAATTCACGAGTAAGCTCCACCAGCCTTTTTTGATGCTGTGCACCTGGAGAAATCTCTTATTTATAGATCAAAAGTGTGACTATTAGGCCTAGCAGCATACTTTTGAGTTAATCAGAAAAGTTTAGTGAAGAATTTTGTTGATGCGACTTTTAATAGACCAGCAGCTGAAGCAGCACTCCTGCCTTTAAAACAACTAAGAAGCTGTTGAACCCTGGAGACTTTTTACTGATCCCTCAGTGTAGATGCTTTCGGCTAGCTAAGAATCATTGTTATTCATCTCCATCTCTGGCAAACACAGCAGCTCATTGGGAGCTCCCCGCTGGACAGCTGATATTGCCAGATCAGAATCAGAATCAGAATCAGAATCAGCTTTATTGGCCAAGTATGCTTGAACACACAAGGAATTTGACTTTGGTAAACTGTGCTCTCTTTGTACAAGGCATAAGAATAAGACCTACAAATACAAATAAAATACAAATAATAACAATAACATCAGCTATAAATACAAAATAACAACAAATAGGCATGACTAATATGTACAGGCTAAAATAATATGATAAAGTGCAGAGGTGAGTAGCAGAGGTAGTTTTTACATAAAAAAAATAGTAGTTAAATAATACAAAAAATAGAAATATGGAATTCTGCTTGGAGAATTGTTGCATTGTATATTTACATGTATGTTTACAGAGAGTATTTATCTGACAGGAATGACACTGTTATGGTTTAGTGTTCATCAGAGTGACAGCCTGGGGGAAGAAACTGTTCTTATGGTGGGTTGTTTTGGCGCACAGTGATCTGTAGCGCCTGCCAGAGGGAGGAGTTTGAAGAATTTGTGTCCAGGGTGTGAGGGGTCAGCGGTGATGCTACCTGCCCGTTTCCTGGCCCGGGACCGGTATAAGTCCTGGATGGGGGCAGGTCGACACCAATGATTTTTTTCTGCAGTCCTTATAGTCCGCTGCAGTCTGTGTTTTTCTAGTTTGGTTGCAGATCCAAACCAGACAGTGATGGAGGTTCTCCTGAAGTCCACTGTCATCTCTAACGTCTTGAGCGGGTTCAGCTCCAGATGGTTCTGACTACACCAGAGTGCCAGCTGTTCCACCTCCTGTCTGTAAGCAGACTCGTCTCCGTCCTGGATGAGACCGATGACGGTGGTGTCATCTGCGAACTTCACGAGTTTCACCGAGGGGTCCCCTGCAGATCGGAGTCAAAGCAGATTGCTGGACGACCCCAGCAGAGAGACTCTCTCTGTGGGACGACTCTAAAATAGTTGTGACTAAAATATCTGATGCTGCTGCGGTCGAATTTGATTCATCATCGTTCTTCAAACTCTTCCAACTGCGTCCAAATTTCTGGAGCTGAAATTAACATTCTATGTTATCTGCATTTATGCTTACTTACACATTTATTTATTTATTCTCCTTCATCATTTTGTTGGAAATAAAAGGCTTTCTTTATTGCCATAGTTATTGTCTGGATAACTTTTAATAGCAGAATTAAATAGTTAATGTATTCAAGAGCTGTCCAACTGGAAATAACATCCACCATAAAGGAGGCGTACTTTACTAACAAGTTCACATGATCAAATAAAACATTAATGATAACTTATTTATGATGTTGCCCCTGTGATGCTAAAAACAAGAGTTAAATATATGAGACAGACATTTGGATAGCGCATGGGAAATTGACTCTTTTCTAGTCTTCTGAACACGGACGAGCGGCTGATTTGCCCTCCCTTCCTTATACAGACAAAATAGGATCCTCAAATCTTTTAAAATGTTTTTTTTATCTTTAGTGTAACCTAGAGTTGCAACTAAGCTCAATAGCTACTAGAAAAACAGGTGACATCTCTAAGTGGGCTTATATTTCACAGCCTCAGCACAGTGGCATCCTCTTCCATTCACTTATGTAGTTTAAATGAGTGACAGGTGTCATGGCACGCCCCCTTCATTTGATGATAATTCATTCTTGATTCAGTCATTGACTGTTGATCAATGACATCATTGCAGTGTGACTGTAGAGATGCTACTTGTGTGGGAGCAGGGCAGATAGGTGAATAACTTGCAGGTGTTGGGGTAAATGAGGTTGATTATTCACTTTCTCATCCAATTTCTTCTGTGTCCTTGGAACAAAAATTGGAAGTTAAGAGATGGGACTCTTAATTCAAACGCTGCTCATGTAACACAGCTTAACTGTTTATAAGTATTATGCATTTATTAGCACAAGCAATGGTAAATGGTAAATGGACTTGTACTTTTTATAGTGATTTCCTAGTCTTTTGACCACTCAAAGTGCTTTTACACTACTCGTCACATTCACCCATTCACACCCATTCACTCACTGATGGTAGAGGCTGCTACAGTAAGGGACCATCAGTGTTAGCTTATCTCATTCGTTCACATTCACACACAACAACAGAGGGAGTTCAGTGTCTTGCACAAGGACACTTCGGCATATGACTGGGATCGAACCGCCAACCTTTCGATTAATAGACAACCGACTCTACCCACTGAACCACCAGCCACTCAGAGTGTTTTTACACTACATGTGGCAGCCCATCAGAGCTAATTAATCTCATTCACACACATTCACACACTGCTTGTAACGTCACTGCCACAATTCAGGGTTCAGCATCTTGCCCCAAGGACATGCAGGTGGAGGAGGAGAGGACTGCAGGAGCTGGGATCAAACTGACTCTACCAGTGAGCCACAGCTGCCCCTGCTTGATATGTTGTACAAGGTTATAACTCTACTATAAATTTGTGAAATGAAAAGAATAGGTCTGAGTGCTGACAGCAGGTTTTGGAGGTGTGAGAGAGCAGAAAGTACTGTCCTTCATGCTTTGTGGCTCTGCTCTGTGATAAAACCTTCGGTTAAACATACTGAACTCAAAGGGAGCCGTACCGAGGAGGAGTATGTCAAAGTGCCACCAGTTCAGTTTATTGTGAGATTTCTTTGGTGTGCCTGCACTGAATGAAAGATTGACTAACTTCATCATCTTTTAATGATTTCAGGCAGTTCAGAATCTTTAATGGTTATACATGAAGACAAAGAATGAATAAAACCCAGTTTGGAGTGATGATCTGTAAAAGATTGGCTCTGGTGGTGAACATGACCTCGTGAACTTTTTTAAATCAACTACATTTAAAATGGGCACACAACTGAAGAAAAAATAGTTGGATTTCTCAGTTTAATAATTGTAATGGTCTTTTTAGTGATAAATGAGGTTTGATGTTGCAAATCATCGTATTCTGTTTGTATTATCCTTTTCCAGTTTCCCAACTAATTTGGAAACAGGGTTGAAATGAAATAGGAGTATAATTCATGTTAAGTAAGACACAAATGTTATTTAGTTAACATGTAGCTAAAATGTCAGAGAAAGAAAACACTTCATATCCAACTGGCCCTTTGGCCTGTCATTTGGTGCATGTGTTGATTTTGGCAGTGATCTCAAATCTCAGACTTTTAGTCTAGTTTTAGTCGACAAACCCTCACAACATTTGTCTAGTTCAGTCGACAAAGTCATCACATTTGAGTCATTACTTTTGTTTAAAATGTTTTCTCTCTTTAAACCCATTTATTTACCTGATCAGAAATTGTTACAATTTTGAACAAAGTGTTTAAATCCATAGGCATATATACAGTTGTGCTCATAAGTTTACAAACCCTGACAGAATTTGTGATTTTTTGGGCCATTTTTCAGAGAATATGAAAGATAATAGAAAAGCTGTTTTTTCACTCATTGTTAGCTGTTGGGTGAAGCCATTTATTGTCAAACAACTGTGTTTACTCTTTTAATATCATAATGACAACAGAAACAACCCAAGAATTCATCAATTCTGCCAGGGTATCACAACTGCACATGGATGCCGCATTCACCAACTAGAAGGATGTTAATTTTGCTGCAATATTGGTAGTGGCATTCTGGAAAGGTTGCACATACCCATGTATGTGGAAATGAGCCTCCCAACTGTTGTTATATGATCACTCCAGCCTAAATTTGACTTACTTCCATTAGGGGAGCTTCCCACCTATATGCAAAAAATGTTTTGTAGAAGTCTCAACATTGTTAACATTACCTTTTAAAACCTCATTCTCTGCTATGGTATAAATTATATATATATATATATATATATATATATATATATATATATATATATATATATATATATATAAATGATAAATATATGGTAAAAACCCACATTTTCCAAGTCTACTTGTATTAGCTCACAGGGCGGCCCTGCCACTACCAATATGGCAGAAGTGCTGATGTACCGCAGCAATGGAACAACACAGCAAATGTGGTGTCTACAGTATGTTAAAATATGCAGCATTTCATTATCTTTTATCTTTTAACACCTTAGTTGAGTACTTTACTCTAGACTCTTCAGCAAAGGCAATGCTGCTGTGCTGTCCCTGCTGATATAATAAGGTGACGAAAGTACACACAGATAAAGTGGTAATATGGAGGACTGATACTTACTCCAAGTCAAGAACTTAACCCTCTTCCTGTGGCCTCTAAGGGTGTTATTTCTTTGACTTCAAATAAAGGTGTTATGAACACACGTGTGTAGGTTTATATTATCATATAATAGCCTTCAGCTTTAGAGGAGGTACCTTTTGTTAGGCATCAATGCAGTTTGAAAATGTAACTTGGGATTTGATGTTGATTTCTATATTATATTTCCCCCCTTTTTCACTCGTTAAAGGGTCCAATCATTTTAACTTAACTTGGCATTGTTTGATTATACATTCGATAGCATATCTTATGAAACATGTTTTATTTTGAAGATTTGTTTGTGTTCCTCAGATTTTTAATTCTTAAAACTAGTTTTTGATGATTTCCGAGATCAACTGAGGAGCTTAAACTACCATTTGACACACAATGCTGAGAGAAATGTGTAGTTTTTATTATTTTCCAACGACATGTTTTTCATCACTTTGAATCAAATTGAGTGTTGATATACTACAGAAAGTAAGAAACTATAGATACACTATACATTTTGCTGTGACTAAAGTTATTTAAAATTCTTTAAAAGTTGTATTTTATGTTACCTTTGCTACTCATTTTGAAACACATTTTAAAGTTCAGTTTTAAAGCATATTAGTAACATATTTCAGATTGTGTCAAAGTACAATGCTATGTATTTGGAGAGCACCAACAGTTTGCCTTGAAATGTACTAGTATGGTTATTTTATTAAACCTCAAGTATTATTTCAAGAATGCTTTTTTTGTTAATAATTAATTTACTATAGCTTAAACATTTATAGTGTGCTTAAAGTGAAGGTCTTGTACTCAAAGAATTCACTGCATATCATGCACAGTATATCTATAGTGTAAGTATACTTAGGATATTTTTTGATTTAATCAAGAACACATTAATCAATTATACACTATGTGAGAAAACGCAGTATACTATAGAACATCTGAAGTGTAGTTAACTTAGAATATCCCAGAGAGTTGGGGTTCATTATCTAGCAAAGGACTCGTGGACATTTAGACAGGAATCATGGGGAAAATGAACTGCTGATCTTCAGTTGAGAGAACATCCCACTCCGAGCCGCAGCCCTTCTGTTTGCTTAAAAATGATTTAGTTTAATAATTAACAACCAGTGAATGATGCACACTCCTCCAACTGTTACCAACAAACTGTGTTGTCGTTTGGCAAAGTATGCACCAGGTGAAGCTGGCATGCAGACAGGTCAGTGTGCAGGTGTTAAATGTGCTCAGATGGCTCATTGTACCTCATGCACTTTAAGAGGCTACAGCTTTATTGCGAGGAAACAATGCTTGTGTCACAGTTAGTCATTGTCAGGGCAGATAGCAGTATAATGAGGCTGGACTTTTTATATTTTGCTGCAGTGAGATGTCATATTCGCCTTTGTCTTTTGAAGTCATGGCCACTTGAAGCTGGACCAGCTGATCTTGCCGCCTTTGCTGATGCCACAGCAGTCCAACAGTGTTGGATTGGAACCAGCATGCTGAATTTGCCAAAACATCCTGGATGGTTATTCCATCTCCATCAAACAGAGGCAAAATCCTCTATCTGCTTTCTGCCAACGCTCATCTCATCTCTGCTTCTCTCAACTCTGTGCTGCATGGTCACTTTCAACCATTGAGAAGACTGCTGTTGCACAGATGCTTCTGTGTATTACATATATAAGCTTCAAAAGACAGCTATGTAAACAGCATTAATTTTGTTTTGAGCTTTAAACCACCATGGGCTCCTTGTCAAAAAATTACACATCAGCAGCTGATTTCAAAGTGATACATTCAGTGATATCTGAAACCTTAACATGATGCAATTGCGAGAGAGTGTGTCATTATCTCAGTATCCTTTTAAATTCGAGCTTACTGGCCTACTTATCCTGTTTTTCAGTTTCTAATCCTCCCTGTTCTGATTCCTCCTCCAAGATTCTGCAGTATTCCCAGTCTTTGTTGAGAGAACAATTGGAGAGTATTTAAAAAAAGAACAAAAGTGTTAAAGCTCTGTGTTGGTTTTTTTATTGTACTTGTGTGCCGAGCTGTAAGAAGGGAAGGAGGGGCAAGGAGCCAGGAGCTGCAGAGCTATGCGAGTGCATTATTGGTGGGTGCAATGGGGATTAAGTGCAGGGCTGACCGAGGGGCAAATTCAGAAAAAATGTATGCAGCCACAGAGAGCAGCATGAATAGAGCACCACTTCCCAACACCGTATTAAGCTTCAATTTATAGAGACATTGTGTGGATGATTTTCCTTTGCAAACACACCGTTTTCTACTCTGTGGAAGTTGTTCTTGTTATACATGAGAAGAGCTGTCAGTATCTCCGCTCACCACCGTAAAAAACCTCTTTCATGCTGACTGAGTTCATTTTTATCCACATATAGATAATGATATGAGGAGGGGAGAGGAACTGAAGCTCTTTTTCTACTTTACTGTTAAGACTAGACTAGACAGATGTGGACTGCAGTTTCACACTGTAATGCAGCTTCCTTCACAGAGAGCAGCAGATCACATCAGGGTCCTATTGAAAAGCTCAGCACTGCCTCCACTCATCTGGAAAAATATTGTTGTCATGATCAGTGGAGAGTCAGAGCGTGAAACCCTAAAACTGTGCTGCAGTTACCGCAAACTGTGTAGAGACTGATGGTTTGCTCTTACAGTGAGGCTGTAAGCACTTGTGGTTTTGAACTATACATTTTTTAAAGCCACACTCATCTGCAGAGGAAGGTGACAGTTTTGCATCATGTAAACGTATAATGGCAAACAGAATGTGAGCATCATTTTGGAACACATTTTTGGGGACATATCATTCTGTGTGCTGAGATTCAGCTCTTTTCTTTTCCCCTCATTTATGCAGGTTAAACAGCCACAAAAGCCCTACAATCCTTTCTGTGAATCTCCCCTGAGAGTGGCAGATATAGTGAAGTTCAACAAGTTATCCCCCTTTTTATTTTCACTCATCTACATTGCAAACTTGCTCCCTTGATGTCTTTTTCTTGCCTACAAGTTATTTAAAGGTGAGGAAAGAAGGAGGCCAATCTAATACCCTGCAGGATGAGGATCAATAGAACTGAAGCAGAACTTGTTAAATGGCTGCAGACATCTGACCGAGCAATGATGTTAAACAATGTTGATGACTCCTGGTTCATCAAGTTCCTGAGGAGGCACAGAAATAACTGGAAGAACCTTCATGTTGTGGCATAACGTTTTCCTCTGTGTATTTCAGCCTTAAGTCATAGTGTGTTTGCACCACATTTCATGTCATGACCAAACTACCGTCAATGTGCACCCCAGGGGGAGGATAGACATGTAATGGGTGTGTCCATGACAATTCAACACCATTTTGAAAATTCCCACCGTCATTTTCTTCACTCTGGTGTCTCTTTACAGCTTTCTCATGGCAGCAAGTACCTGCTTTAAGTACAGCCTCTAATTGGAGAGATGATGCTCTCTGTCATTTAACACAGCACATTCATTGGTTAGATTTTAACAGCTGCACAGTAATCACAAAACCTGCACCACCTTATCATGCAGCTCAAGTCATTGTACTTAATAATCCTGCATGTTCTGCAGTGTTAATCAGACAGTATGAGGGGTGTTCTACAGTGCCAGATTAATTGGTTGTAAAGGTATGATGAGCCTTAAAGCCTAAGTTTGTGGCTGATCTTTTTTCTTGGCATGGTGAATTATTTTTTGAAACAGTTACTCATCACAATGTCAGAATTAAAAACTTCTTTGATCTGCTTCATCATATACATTGTCACTATTGTGACTAACTACTCAAACCTGTTCTTTTATATGCTCTTGTTGCTGACCCACAAAAATAAGCTGATCAGATCACTGACAATTATTAGCCATAGCTGGCTAAAGCCTTTCACAATGCAAAAATCTGTCTTTGAGGTATTGATGGCTGTCTGTCCCTGCCAAAGGGGACTGTTAGCATTTTAGCCCCCAAGGTGAGGATTAGGTCATCCACCCAGTGATGAGGAGCTTGCCTACTGAGTTTCTTTTATAAATAATCAACAGAATTTCAAAATAAAAAAAATAACTAAAAGAAAGAGAGAGCTACTGCAATATCATTAAATCTTTCACCTGTTACTGCCTCAATAAAACTTACAACACGCATCACACTAACTATGCAGTATGTTATCTACACTTCATCTGCATTAATACAGTCTTCATGGTTATGTTAAGTCTCAACAGTTGCTTTAGAGATTGATTCTATATAAAAATTAACTGAACTCAGTCATTCTCTAACTTTCTAAAGTTGGAACCTCACAGTCCGGAGCGTCTGTGCATACTTGGCATGCACCTAGTCCACCCACTAAGCCTACCTCCTGATTTGACAAGTGCTGAAAATAAATGCAATATTTTGTTAAATCAAAAAATTGTGGTCCATAGAGAAATGCAGGCACATCAGTTTGTTATTACAACTTAAAAGTCCCATTAGAAAAGCAGTTTAGTTCTACACAAACATAGTTTCAGGAAGACAGAGTCAAAAACGATGATAGCCCAGCAGCACTGTAGGTTATGACTTTATGTTTGATCCTGATGCACTGCTGCAGCTGCAAAGCAGATTAAAACATTAGTCATTCAGATATTTATCACAAATCCTCTTACTATAACAAGGTCAATTCTACTTTGATATTCTCAGGTATTCTTCAGTATCAGAAGATGTTGGTCCTAAATGCCGTTTTAGACTGTCTGTTTTCATAATAGACAAGGTTTAAAAACTTGACAATGGACAGCTGTGATGTTACAAATAAATGAGAGGCACTGAGAGGGCATCAGGTAGTTTCATACAAATCACTAAATGTCAGTTTTTACTGAATTAGTACATTTTCAGAGGCATTTCTGCTACCTGCTGCTATGTGGACTAGACTACCCAACGACAGTCCTAAAGAAGCAGGCTGAATATGCTGAGGCAGGACAATCTTTGAAAGAGAAAAAGTTAAGTTCCCACTGTGCAGTGAAACCACAGGCTTTCTACAGCAACAGCATCTGCCTGTATCAGAGTGCAGCTAAGGCCACAGAAGACTTTGCTCTATATGGATTTCTAGTCACCATCGTACCCTCTGCACCCTGCCTGGACTAACTGGACATTCAATTTCTATTCACTTGGCAGGTGGCTGGAGGCCAAGCCGGAGCATCAACTGACACACTAAAAGAAAAAAAATACTCTCGACCGCAGAACAAAGAAAGCTGCAAGAATTCAGATGTTGACCCCTCCCCCTTCCCGAAGATAAATCAATAATGAATGAGGATGCAGATAAGTTTGTCAAAGTTTTACACATTATTTATCAACGTATACAGCATATTGAACCTATACTGCTCTCTAGTCTGGCTTAGAGGTACAATGTGTAGAAATGGGAATATTTAGCCATATGTAGCTGTCAGATTTTAGATTTAAACAACGTGGCCGGAGAGGACAAGAAGCTTCTGAATGTATGATAAGTGTGACAACAACCATTCTCTTCTCACTTCCAACCATTGCAATTTTAGCGGCCACTCCCTAAATACGTATACATATCACCCTGCACCTTTAACCTCCTTAGCCTTTGGCTTACTTTTCACACACAAATTAAAAATACAAGAAGAACATCACCAAGTGATGGCTGTCACTAAATTGGAGTCAAATCAAATATATAAATGCTTTATTTAGAACCTTCATTTATGACTTCACTTAAAACACTGTGTTTCTGTCTAGTCAGAGTGAAAAGGGTGAAATACCATCAGTGGAACATTTATCATGATATTTGCTGCTGAAATGAAGCCTCCTTGTTAAATCTCACCCAACGTGTGGAGGGGCTCAGGGCTGGAAGATCACAACACGTCTTCTAAATACTAAATACTTAGCATTCGTAAGAGACTGAAAACTGTCTTTGATTAGCATGTAGTAGCACAGCTGGCCATATTGTCACATCACAGAGTGGAGTATTATCTGTTTGGTCTTTTTGGCTTCCTTTCTGATCAGGCACAGTTTTACTCTCAGCATATCGTCATTATTTATGAGGATGGCTTTGAATGTGAGCAGAGCTAAACTGCAGCATCATTTCAAAACTTCCCAGCAAAGCCACTAAAGGTTAGAGTGAAGCAACTGTTTTGTTGTTGGTTTGTGCGGCTCTGTTGTACAGCAGGCATCTCATTCTATAGGCTATGAATACAAAATCCTGATAATGTGGCAGAGGGGAACAATAGCAATGAATAAATGTGTGGTTGTGTATGCATTCTGTTCCTCATTACCATGCTGAAGCAGTGCTTACCTTATCAGCAGCAGATTGCATTCTACCACTGGCAATGACTTTACAAATGTTGACATTTCCATCACAGAGAAACGGGAAATTAAATTGCTCCTGTTGGGCAATTCATACAGAAACTGGCAGCCAGGATGCCACTCATTCCCTCCCACAGAGATGATAAAATCATGTTGTATTCTGCTCCTCTTCCTCGTACACCCAGACAATTCAAGGCTCAAACCTGTTCATAATACATCCACAGTACATCATGGACCTGATCATGAAAATACCCTGACTGTGTTTAGACATTAGCTTTAATTAACCAGTTTCTATAAAATATTGCACGACTTCAGATTGAGGCAATACAATTAGATGGGGTATGACACAAAATATTTGGAGTACTTGTGTATTTGTATCTGAAATAATTAAGAAGGAACTACTCTTAAATTAATCTTAAAAGTGTACCAGGGTTTATATCAGATCCATCTAGAAACAGTTAAATCCCTTAATTTCAATCATTCCAGTTTGTTTAGTTTATTTTTTGTGTTGCTTTTAGATAACATATTCCTTGTACTTTAATTAAAAAATATCAAATTCACAATCTGGTAATCTGCTTTTCACTTTGATACACTTGATGAGAAAGTCTTTCTAATTTGTAATAAGACTCAAGTGTTTGATGCCCTTCTCTGCTTTTGATACAAAGCTCTCTGACAAATAATGCAGGAGGGATCATTCAAGGGTAAAACCACATACCTCCTGTAGCTGGTCCTTGCTCAGTTCATGAAACATAAAACATGGCTGCGGCAGAACGACAGAGAAGAACAAAACAGAGAGAGGAAATTCCAGACAGGCTTTACTTGAGAGCACAGGGCTGATAGTGGAGAGTGACTGAAGGAATTAATCCCCAAGAACAACCTGAGCACTATACATTATCTCACTTATTACATGGCTACTTACTGAATAAATCAATTATATCACAACTAATGTTGACAGGGAAATAATTTGATTTACGTATTTTAAATGGTTATTGAGAATAGTCTGTTTCACCCACAGTTTGAGCTGCATCCAAAGTAACAGTTCACTCTGTAGCCCTCTTAAGATGGACAAAGTTAACCCTCCTGTTATGTTCCTTTCTCAGGGACATCAATAATGTTCGTGGGTCAACTTGACCTGGGGCATGTTTAATTGTCCAGAACAATCAGAACTCAAAAAAAATCCCAATAAACATTTTTTAATCTCATTATTAACTCAATTACTAACCATTTAAATCAATATTTAGTTCTTTAATCCTCAAAGATCATGGTTCAATGAGGATAACTCACTCATTTTTTATGAAAATTCATTTTAAAGCTTATTTTAATTTACATTTGAAAGACCTAAATATAAATACAATAGTTTTACATGACATAGATTCTTGTTTATTTGTTTATTTGTTTATTTTTTATGAAGTAATGTTGATAAATTTACAGGAGACAGCTCTTCTGTCACATGCTGCCCAGATTTTGATGCTGCATTCTGCTGGCTTGGAAGGCATATATTGCCTAAAATGGAAGGAACCCCTGAATGCCTCTAGCCTTTCATCCACTGTGACATTAGGGCCTCGGTTATAGAGTAGTGGAAGTTTCTCTACCCACTTGTCCCTCACTGTTCTAATGGCTGACAGCTTGTCTCTATTCGATCTCAGCTCCTACAGTCAAATGCCAAAGTGTCCTTGGGCACTTGGACACTGAACCCCAAACTGCTCCCTCAGTTGTTCAGTGGTGTATGAATGTCTAGAATAAGATTAGCTAATACTGATGGTCCCTTACTATAGCAGCCTCTACCATAATTGGGTGAGCGAGTAATGTAAAAGAGCTTTGAGTGGTCAGAAGACTGGAAAAGAGATATGTGAGTGCAAGTCCATTTACCATTTACTAGTTATCATGACCTGCTCAAAAGCTGACTTGATGTCTGTTACACGAGTCACTGCTATCCTAGTGGCTCTGTCTTTATAATGTTTTCTGTAGACAGTTTTACCTGACGTATATTTGGGATGAAGATCGCTGTATTTCCCCATTTTTGAAGTGAATGTCTGCTTGGAGGAATATGAATATCTGTTTCCTCATTTGGTTCAGAATCAGAATCATCAGACTCAGGATTGACCACAAGATGGTCTTCATCTTCAGACACACTGTCCTCTCTTTCACTATCATGATCAAAGAGGAGTGCCAGGGTTATCACCTGTTTACTTCTGCTGCTCATTTTGTACAGCTCTGACAGAGAGTGCATCATGTGTAGATGCAGAGTATAATGTTGGTAGGACTCCCTTGCAGAGAATCTGTATATGTTTTTCCCCTCCCGAACGGCTCTTAATTTAGAACCAAACTCACGCAAACAGAACCAGAACCAACTCAAGCAAACAGAACCAGAACCAGAACCAGAACCAACTCAAGTAAACAGAGCCAGAACCAAACTCAAGCAAACAGAACCAGAACCAAACTCAAGCAAACAGAACCAGAACCAGAAACATACTCAAGCAAACAGAACCAGAACCAAATTAAGCAAACAGAACCAGAACCATACTCAAGCAAACAGAACAAGAACCTCTTAATTTAGGATCTTTTATAGCTGTGCATTTTACCTTAACTTTGCAAAAAATAATGCTTTGTATGTTGAAAACCTTTTATGTACAGTGCTTTCATGAGAAGCCTTATAATGCCAAATTTTGTGCATTTGTTCTGTTACAAAACCATTCTTACTTTTGTTTAGTATTTTAATCAGACTTTTTTATTGCACAATTTAACAAAAAACTGCAAATATATCCACAGAACAGAACCAGAACCAAACTCAAGCAAATAGAACCAGAACCAGAACCAAACTCAAGCAAACAGAACCAGAACTAACTCTGGTAAGCTAACAGAACCAGAACAATACTCAAGCAAACAGAACCAGAACCATACTCAAGCAAAAAGAACCAGAACCAAACTCAAGCAAACAGAACCAGAACCAACTCAAACAAACAGAACCAGAACCAAACTCAAGCAAACAGAACCAGAACCAGAACTATACTCAAGCAAACAGAACCAGAACCAAACTGGGGCAAACATTATCAATATTCTCAGTGTGGGTTGGCATTGAGAAAAATCAGATGCCTCCGCTTGGATTGGCTGATCTGATTTCTCCCCTCAGTGAGTATTTGCCCGGTCTTCAAGAAGACTCTCTCTGAAGGAACAGATGAAGCCACGATACACAGCCACCCCTACATCACCTGTATCCTATATCCTCACATGTGATTGGCGGCATGGCCGTCATGCTGGATCCGAATTCTAAGAATTTGCCTTGATCTATCTTTGAAAATGTTCATGAACAATTTTCAGATACATGTAAACGGAAAACTAACAAATATGCTTCTTTATTCTCACAAATTTGTGAGTTTAATAATGAAGTATTCTCTTCTTCTCTGGCTCTGTTTTTTTTAAACTACAATGGCCCTTATACGCTGTTGTATATAAATGCATTTATTTGCTTTATTTTTCACAGCAACATAATGTATGTAACTCACTGTACTGCATAGCTAGAGAGAACATAGAGGCGTACACATTGTTGACCTCGCTGAATATCAAAATGTGGAGCGAACTAATAATCTCTACAGACGTCTGTGAAGGTTCTCACTCTGCAAACATATTGTCAAGTAGAGAGAGGCTCCAACTACTTAATGTGGAACTGCTGCAACAAGAGAACTGAACAGAAAAATATTTCAGACATAGTGTCCTGTCTTTTTGCTCTAACTGAGAAACATAAGAATGTCCACAAGGTCGGGTATCAGTTGGAAGGTTAACTGAGTCACAATCAGTCCAATGGCAGAAAACACAGCTCAATTGACTCAGATGTTGCTGGGAAATCTCTCTGCATTGGCTCTCTACTAGTCTGTCAGCTTTCTATCCATGGGTGGAGTAAAACATTTTCAACATCTGTGTTCGGGTCTATGCCGTTAGTGGCAGGAGCTGTAGTGTATTTCTCTCCTAAAAGAAGAACCATCATAGAGACCTGACGCACAGCTGTAGCCCCATTTTGAACATCTTCACCGGGTCCAACACCTTCAGCAAGTGGATTTGCTTTGAACCGTGCTTTAAACCTAAAACACCATCCTGATAGCTGAATCTAATATGGGACCACACATTATTTATGTGTACTTGATAGAAAATCCTCCCAAAAAATGTGTTGAAGCACGTTCTCAACAATCAATTAGCCGATACTGGATTAACTCCCTAGTTATGTGTAGTTCATATGTCAGAATAAGAGACATTATGATGAGAAAGAACAACGTGTTGTGTTGTTTTCATCAATACATCTTAAACCCCACAGCATTGCTCTTCTGTCTAACGTGACACAAGCTCTGTCAGATGGTGTTTGTTTAAATCTAGAGCTATTGTTTGGCTTTAATTTTTGAGAGGATTTCTATGCTGGTTAAACACAACAACAGTTTTCGTATTTCTCCATCCAACTGCCATAGTAACACACGTGGGCGTTGGTTTGTGATTGAGACCTCAGTTAGTATTGTTTCAGTTTGTACAGTAAATCTAGTCATTCCTCTCTCGGAAAAGCAATAAGCTCAAGGACATGTTTTTTCTCAGTTCTATTGGGTAAAAAATTACTTGGGATTCAATTATCAGTTTGCTTTGAAACAAATTGAATGGAATCAGACCGAATCATTCAATATTTTAATGAACCATTCCTGAAACGGATCATAGCCAGGAAGGATCGAACCGGGCCGGATCATCTTTGAAAACAGAGATTCACACCCCTAGTTATCACTCACATTAAACTGAACATTTCCACTGATGGTGAAGTGAAACACGACGACCAGGACAGCAAGAATCAGAGCAGCGCCCGAGTTTTTCTGCCTCGTCACTGTCAGTCTGTGACATTTCCTCTCCCATCTATCAGCTCTCTCACTCTTTAACCTTTTCTCCTGTTTTCATCTTTTTCTTTTGGTGATGTCAAATTAACCAGACTTGTTTCAGTTCATTGACATGATTGCAGTTAGTCCCCCAGAGTCCAAGGTAAGAAGCCATAGCAATGATTTGCTACAGAGAAATAACAGACCCTATTAATGAACTGTTAGAATCTAATGACCAATCAGAATCAAGTACTTAACAAAGCTGTGCAATATTGTTAGTCAGCAAACACCTGACCTTTCACACTGGTTTAAATACATATAAAGATAAAAGTTCCCATAGTGAAGTCAGAGTGGAGTATGGAGGGTGACACTTTTCCCCCTCTCTCTTGTCTGCAGGGACATTTGCTGTCACTGCAGTGATTGCCTCAACCACACTATCATCAGGGGTCACTTCAATAGCTTGCTTTTGACAGCCTCTATTTGACAGTGGTAGCATGATTGGCAAGAGTGGTTTGCACTGAGTGAAGAGGGAGCTACAGAGAGCCACTGCACCTCCAGGTGAAAACAAACCCTTGGTATGGGATGACGATGCCCTTGCAGGCTGATGAAATCAAAGACAGCATATTAGAGGAGAAGAACAAAAAACTGGCCTCATCCACAGGCAAATGTTGGTGTCCACACGTCCACAACATTCACTCCTGTTGCACACAGCTTCATCCTTTTAATGAAAGCTTCAGTCAGCCTCTGCTTGAACAAAAGAATCCTCAAACTTAGAGAAATGAAGGATAATGACAAATGAGACCAGTGAAGAGTGCCAGGGACAGCTGTACAGGACTAACAGGTGGAACATGTGGTTAATGTTGTGAAACTGTTGTGCAGCCATTATTTGTACGTCATCAAAGTATGCTTTGAATGAAAACAACATTTCATATTTCAGAAAATGATTGTAAGAGAGCAAGCTGAAAAAGTACAGGGTTCAGAGGCCTCTACTTTACCTCCAACTCACAGTTTCTCTATACTGTACTTAGTGAGAAGTGGAAGGTAATCAAGTGAAACCTGAGACCACCTTTAGACCAAAAGATCACACATATGAGGTTGCTGTCAGTTCATTTTAGCTCTGCATTCATTTCCATCATTTTCTGTAAACTGGTAAATGAATGGAGCAACCTCAACTTGGGCACACCACTCTGTATATGGATATTGGACTTTATGAGCAACAGACCCCAAAGTTTCATGATGGGAGCCCCAAACTGTGTTCCTGAGGATAGGAATCCTGCAGGGGTGTGTCCTCAGTCCTTTCCTCCTTCATGGACTCCCTGCCATCATTGAGAAGACACTGGCTTACAAAGACCTCACTGTCCCACTCCACCTCAGTCTGATGACATGGCAGCTTCACCTCAGCCCAGGTGACCTGATGCAGCCCTATCCAGCCCAGCCTCCTGGCCATTAACCCCTACCAGTCTGGAGAGTCTGTTGAAATTGAAGGCTCTGGTGTCAACTGGTGCACTTATCATGAAGGTCAAGGGCTTTATGAAGCAGGGTTTCCATTCTGTCCTGCCCCTGGACTCAGGTCTGTCAGTGGTCTTCGGATAGAGGACCAGCCTGTTTAGCAGCTGCCGCACAACCCTGATTTTCAACATATCAGGTGATAGGAAATTTCATTGACATCAGTACATCAGCCATCTTCAGCAACAGCCAACAACATGTCCCTGGTTACACACTCAATAACAAGGATGGCCATGGAACCTGAGCGCTTTCTGGAATTGGGATAGGTCAGCCAAGTGGCAAGTGCAATAGTAAATCTGCATGCCATCATTTATGTCTGAACTGCATAAAATCGCATCATGGCAGCATCAGATTCATAGGAACATGAGGCGTCCATCCCTGAGCCAGTGAAGATGGATTGTGGACGGAACACCTGCAGTGTTGTCTGCTCCTGGTTGAATCCCCCACAGGAGCCACCAAAAAAGCAGAGCATGAGGCAATGATGAGTGATTGCCTGCAGCAGAAAGTAGGGGAATGTATATAGACACTGTCTTCAACAACAGCTCTTTAAGAGTCATGCAAAAAAACCTTTTAATTTTACCGGCTGCCTTTAACTTGTCTGTTAAAAAACAACACAGAGTTGGGTTGTCAAAGAGGCACACTACTGTGGCATACAGAGTTTTCCAAAACATTTCCAAGACTCGTGTGTGATAAGAAGCTCATGAGCACTGTTGTTATGCCTTGTGTGGACACACCCAGGCAGCATCTCCCCTCTCCTCCTCAGTGTCATGTTTATGAGCCTTCCCTTCCAACACAGTGGCTCTTCAGCTTTGATGCTCATGCTCAGACTGTATCCTCTCCAAGCCAGAGCCTGGCGGAGAGCCTGTGCGCAACGTGCTCTCAGGAGGCTTTCACTCAGACCTTTCAGCCTGAATCCTCCATAAGTTGACGCCGAGGACATTCTCACACAGACAATGGCAGCAGAGGCTCTAGCTGGGCTCATCTTAATGACAAATGCAGTGCAACAAGTAAACAAGTAAATGTTCCCTGGCTCCCTGCACATTCTGCGGAAATGGTTCTGCAGCCATTAGACAAGAGGAGAATGAGAGCTCTGTTTTACCTGGATGGCCAGCTTCTTCTGGCTCCATCCAGAGAAGAAGCAGAACTACAGACAAGGGAACTGGTGATACATCTGTCAAATCTGGGCTTGGCATCAACTGGTCAAAGAGCTCTCCTCTCCATTCCCAGCTCATTGTTTATCTGGGAGGGGAATAAAATTCAGCTGCCATGAGAGCGCGGCTCTCTCTCAAGAGGGTGGAGATGCTGACATCGCTACTTTGACGTGCCAAGCCCTGCAATGTTGTGACAGCTGTTACTGTCTCTGCAGCTGCTGGGCATGATGTCAGCGGCTCACATGGGCAGCTACACATGGGACGTCTGCAGAGATGGTTCATCTATCTGTGCATCGACCCAGATCCATAAACTTCTACTCTGGTCCTCAGATTTGAACCTCTAATGTAAAGCTAGGGAATGATCTTATATACGGCACAACGTGTCTTGGCGCACAGTGCAGTGTTGTGGCTAGTTTCCACCCAGTGCAGCTGTCATTTTCACGCCCTGCATGTATGTCATCAGGAAAATAACTTGTGCTGATGTTTGCACCACTGTGCTTGTTGGTCCTAAACCAAGGTGTGGTCAGTTGCTGTCTTGAGGAAACAAAGTCCCCCAGCCATAAAATGATAAAACCCTGCCCTTACACAGGGAAACACAGCAGCGCTTCTACTGCAAAAATATTTGTGTATTTGCTGATACATATAAATTGATGATTTTGTTTTGTTAAATGTCTTCAGATAACATTCCTTGTGAATTGGCGCTATATAAACGAAGATTTTTTTGATTGAATTAATGTTTAATGGAACAGAAAGCTCTGACATGGGGAACTTTTGTTTTGTCATCTGACTTCTGTAGCCAGAATGTCTTTTGCAAGTGCAGAAACAATGTAAGTATAGAAACAGATGCACAAAAAGCCAACAGCAGAAATGCAAAGCAAATTTAAAAATGTGCTGCAAAAAGTTGAAACAAGTGCATTAAAAGAAAAAAACATTTCAATTACACAAATGATGCAAAGCAAAGACCATAAATGAAATCAGCTAGTTTTTTGGTTGAGCTATATCTCTGCACACCTCTACTGTGAACAGTGTGGTCATATTTAATCATTTTTCGCATTCATCAGCACCCATTCACAAACTTCTATTCCATCTATAACACTGATGCATCTGAAATATGTCATCAGGAATGCTTGAAAGTCAGTTCTCAGCAGATGAAGCCAAACAGTAAATAAGCCTAAAGTGTACGCATTCTATCCCCTGATCTCTATTGTGTTGTACGATGTCTGTGGACAGATCTAAGCCTCTTAATGTGCTGTAACGACACAAATGTTGGACATTCTTTGCTCGATTTATCTATTTCCCTTTAAGTGGCATTTTACTCTCCAAGCTATGTCTGTTAATGATTTCTAAACCTCACGAGTAGCTGCAACTCTGTCATGTAAAGACAGCTGAGTTTTACATGGCTTGACAAGTGCCATACTCCCAAAGGGTGCTGGGGCGAGGCACGGTGAGGTGAGGAGAGGGAGGGGAAGAAGAAGAAAGGACAGAAAAAGTGAAGCATTTAAATGAGAACACTGTGGTCTATCTGTGGAAAAATAGAGTAAGATCTGTAGTTACTTCACCTCTCTTAGGGTTGTTCTTGTATGCCACTCACTTATAGGAACAGTAATTTGTAGAGACACATGGATTCCTTGATTCCATTTCCCGAGTCTAGCTGCTATAAATGTGAGCTGATCGGACTGACAGAGTTCCTGTGCCCCCAGAGATGCTCGGCCTGCCAAAGCTCCTTGGCTACCCCTCCCGACCCCTCCCACTCAAGCTTCCACTTGATGAACTCAAAGTGGCACTTTGGCCAAGCAGCAATTTTATCGTTGCTTTCCCAAAAGGTGCCTCTCCTTCACCGATACAACCTAAATAGTCTGTTTGTAATAGGCATTCATCTTTTGTGTCTTTATTTTGTTTGTTGTTTCACAGAACCCAGAGCAGCAGTGTGTCTGCTTATCCATTCCCTCACCTAGCTTTCAGGAAGTAGCCATGACTGGAGGTTGGAATTGACCTTCTACACTCTCCATGCTACCAGACACTTAACATTAAGGCAATGCTTTCCTTGGCGCTTCAATGGAGCTTCATAAAAATTGTGAAGAAATTCATTGCAAAGAGCCATGAGCATTGTTGGCTTGAAAACCTTGAAAAAAAAGAAAAAGAAAACCTCAAACACTGTGACTCTCCACTCCTGAAAAATAATAATCTCTTGTGAATATTCAATATTCATACAGTCTGGTCTCAAATGGTACAACATGGTTCAGGCTGTAAATATAAATCAGTAAATATTGAGTAAATATCAATTCAAGTTGTCTAGAAGATGATCATGGACACCCTCCACAAGGAGGGTAACGGCCAAATTCCCCCAGATCTGTGTCTGGTCCATCTCTGATCCGTCATGGCACCTGATCTGATAGGATGCCACCATCTGATAGGAAAATCGTTGATTCAGTAGTTACTGCGGGACAACCTCAGTCTTGTGACTCCAGTTGGCCGGTGGTCCTGCTTCGTGCTCCATTCTGAAAACTCAGGTGGTGGGTGTTGACGGACGAGAGACCACAGACCTGGATCTGGTGGAAGTTCAACCTAAGCCACAGCAGGATATTGCTGAAAAGGCTGGCAGTTTGCAGAGAGCCGTATCAAAGCATTTTAATGCTGAGTTGTGGTAGGTAAAGATGTACAATCAACAAGAATGACTGCAGCCTTGAGGGGATTTACACGAATGCAAGAACTTCGAAGAGCTTCACAAGGTTCAAGGTTGTTATATTTGTACCTGTTAGTAGATTTGGTTTGTAGAGAGTCAGCCTCCTTTCAACAAAAACCAAGAAACAGGACAAGACATGACAAAGTGATAAAGTGATCAGTACTAAAAAGGTAACCCTCACAAAGAGCGGACTGAGGTTGGTGTCAGTGCATCAAGACATCTTCAAAAAGGGACTTCTACTGTCACATTCCTAACATCAAGCCCTTCCTGATACATCAGAAGAGCCTTATCTGGGCTAAAGAGAAACAGGATTGGAGTCTCATTTATAAAACAGTGCATAGAGTCCATACTGAAAGTGAGAAATGGGGTGTGCTACAAATAATTCTGATTTATGAAACTGTGCACACTCTCATGCATTGTTCCCTTTAAAAATCACTGATCACCTGGGAATATGCACATGTGGTTCTGCAACCTCATATTCCACCCTTTGCATGCTCACATTCATTTGTGAATGTTAATGCAAAGCACCTTATGAATGAAAACGCATACAAATGATCGGGCAGATCAAAGGTTCTCATGGTAAATCATGGCAACAACAGAGAAGTAGACGGAGGAAACACATTTTCTGACACAGAAGTTAAGGTACTCGTGTATGAAGTGGAGATCAGCGAGCACACTTCGTCTAGCTCTTACAGCAGGAGGGTCACAGATAAAAGAAAAGTAATTGAGTGACACATTCTGCAGCATTCACGTAGTCCTTCAGCAGTGCCAGTGCATCTGTCATTCATCATTACACAAGTGTCACTGTAGCTTTTATGTATTTACAGGACCCATATTGATTTTTTTACATTAGGCCAGAGCACTCACGTCAATCAGCAGTCCTCGCCTGGATATGATTTGACAATAGTTTGATCAGTGAATGTGAGTCATAATGTGTTGGTGTTATCATGGCCTATTTAACCTTCAAGTGTGAAGTAGGGTCTTTGAGGAGTCCGGAGTAAGAGTGGAGAGGCTTGGAATCCAAGGTCTTTGAAGTTCCAATGTGAAGTTTCATTTGGGGTGCCATCTGATCTGCTGGTTTTGATCCATTGTGTTTTATCAAAGCAGCGTCTTAAGATGGAAATTGTGCATCCTTTTCTTGATCAATCTTTGGAAATATTCTAATCATTTAAGATACTGGATACTGAATCAGTGATAACATTCAAACATTTTGTAAACCTCAAATTGAGATTATATGTTCGCAACCATTCACTTTCTGCAGTTTTCACTCAGCCCATTAAAGTATGACTTACCATTGATGTGATAAACGGCATGTCTTTAGTCTGTCATAACTCATGCTCATTTGACCCAGCAGCCTATCTTCATGTCACTGTGTCTCTATCCTTTAATAACATACTGCTTCTCCTTCACAGGGTGATATAAGACCCTCTCTGTCTTTCATTTCCTCTGCAGTGAGCTGGGAAGTGATGAGGACTTCCCACACAAGGCTTTGCATTCATGCAGGAGACCTTTAGATCTATTAGTGCTAATATAGCTAAGCTGTGTTATACCATAAGGTGAGGCCAAGTCTGAGATGCAGAACAGCCAAAGGGTGCTGTTCATGAAAGTTGAATAACTGTCATGAGGTTTGATGCAGGTTTCGCACAAGTTTTCAATTAAAAACGTCAAATCAGGGTACGGACTTAGCGAATTGTTAAGTTGTATTTTATGTAGGACTCTATTCGCTCTTGTTGGAGTTGTGAGTATATTTTATCATATTAGAGAGAGAAAGTCAGAGCTGCAGGCTTGGCTGGAAGGACTGACCATGATCTGTCTGGTGTTAACTCTCATCCACCCTCTGCTCTCCATTGCTCTCCAGCCTCTTTACTCTACGACAAAGTGACTCAAATCTGAAATAGAAAGAAGAGAGGGGAGAAAAAAGGTCTCCATCCAATCATCAGAGGTAAAGTCCCGTATTTTTCCTGTGTGGAGCAGTGTCCTCCTCTCTATTCCGATGTATCCTTACCTGTCTGTGTCTGACAGCCTGACAGCGGTGGATATAGCACCGTTTTCAGAAAGCCTATCCACTTTATAGCCAATCAACCTAAAACATCCCCTTTGTTTTCTCCCCATACCTCTCTGAGAGAAAAAATATTGGGTGTGTGCTCCTTTACTTTTCCCTAGCAGATATCTAATCTGACATTATAGAGTCTTTTATAAGGTTACCTCCCACTCGTCCCTATACCAGACCCTCAGCAGTGCTAACATTAGATTGGATATACTTTACTGTCCCTGAGGGGAGATTTGCAGGGCAGTAGTGCAAAGGAAACATAGAGCTCAGTGCAACTTGATGCAACATAATAACAAACACCACCATAAACCATAAATGGAAACCATAAATGCTATTATCATTTTAGATAAAGCTCCAGTAAAGCAAGCTTTCAGTCCACTCCACAGGCTTCATAGTTTATCAACGTCCTGTCTCCTTCAGTATTTTCCCTGAGAGGCTGCATGTCTTCTCACCTTTGCTGAACAACTTAGTATCACAAGGTCCAAGACCTGAGAGAAAAGACACATCTAAAGCTAAAACTCCATTATGGTCACATTTTTCAGTGTGTGTGTTTGTGTGTTGTTGATGTTGTTCTCTAATGAAGAAGAAGGAGGCATATTTCTGCCAGCTCTGTGCCTGCTGTATACGAGGTTAAAGGATAAGTTGGGCTGTTTATGGCTTGCGCCTTTGCCAAGCAGCAGTGAATTATCCAGTGAGAGTGATAAATTTAGACTGTGCTCACAATTAATACGAGTTATATCGTGGTGGGAAACCTGGTTATCAAGAATTAAAGCACACTCTGAAAAGTGTGTGTGTGTGTGTGTGTGTGTGTGTGTGTGTGTGTTTGTTTTTCACATTAAGGTGAATTCACATAAGCTGGTTTTCCCAGATGAATTTTGGATATATGCAGTATCAAAGATATTGCAGTAATTTATTTTTATATAAGCTATACTATTTCAGCCAAACCCACAGCTAAAATTTAGCAGCTTGTTCTGCTGAAGGTGTTTTTTTTCTGCAGCGAGCCAGAAACGCAGCTTTCATCTCTAGATTAAAAAAACAGTCCATCTCCACTCATGTGGCACCAAAAAATTAACATCATAATATCCTAGAAATATCATTTTACAAACTATATTTGACACAATTTAATGAATTTATTATAATAGATGTTATTTATTGAAGGTAATAAATGAAAGATAAGACTGTTGCATGATCACTGTTCAGTCTGAGTGTGAGACCTCTTATTAAAATACTGCACTGCAGTTACCACTAACTCTCTGATGACTGTAATATACTAACTCTAACTCCTGCTGAAGGTGCTGTGAGACTGCTTTTTACATAAAAGCTGATTTCAATGCATACAAACAGCACTGGAGCACAGAGACAATATCTGCCTGGCAGAGCAGTTAGTGCATTTCACTCTGCCGGTGCTTTGAGACTAAGCTGGTTTGTTTTTGTCTCATTTGCAAAGGTTTTACTGCCGCAAAAGCTGCACAGTCAGTTTATGCCCCCATGAGTGAATGAGCTCAGGATGAACACAGAATATATTAGCTTCAATGCACAGTAAACCCCAACATACCATCTCCTACATACCTGTCTGTCTGTCTGTCTGTCTGTCTGTCTGTCTGTCTGTCTGTCTGTCTGTCTGTCTGTCTGTCTGTCTATCTATCTATCAGACCATTATATATTTTTTAATCATAAATGCACATTAAGCACACATTTGTGATCTCTTCTAAATGTAAATTAAAGGGATATTTTTTCAAGCTTTTAATACTTCTTATCAACATGGGAGCGGACAAATATAGTGGCTTTTTTATTAAAAATTAAAAAATTGCTTTGAGAAATCTTGGCATCAGTAGTTGTGATGATGAATTTTAAGCTCTTTATAGTTCATGTGAGGAAGTTAAAAATATTTTAATTCATATGCAATATCTTTTTCATATGGCTGGTAAGATAAGTGTATCCTTAAAAAATCTGTATTATTCAACTTTCTCGCCAAAACGTGAGTTTTCATTTTCTTGACGTGACACCTGAACAAATCATGATGGTGTTTTATTTACCTTACCTACCTTACTAATAGTCTTTTTTAAACCCGACTTCGAACATATCCTAATGTAACCCTATGTCGCCTCGTTTGCTCACTAGCCAAAACCAACCGATTTTTGACAAGGAATTCAACATTACATACGTTATAAAACAATTATTTTCATTTTTGGGACTTGCTAAGAAACTTTGGGTGGGATGTCACGGCTGATTACAGTTTTTTCAACTCCACGACAGTTGAAGGTTTTGCATCAAACCAAACTTTGGACCTCTTCATACATTCAGCCGTTCTCACAAGTAACTGAGCAACAGAATGAATCTTTGTGCAATTTAAATCCTGTTTGCTGAAAATTAGATTTTATCTAAAAATGTCGTCGCTGATGCATGTTTGTGCATCAGTGATTTGATTACAATAAGCATACATAAATCAACTCAATATTTAACGTTAGCCTACATCTTGGGACCCATGAGACTTGCAGGATGATAGGCTAAATTGTTGCTGATTTTTGAGTTACAATAAATGTGGAACCAGGTCCTTAATAGAACCATCTTTTCATTTCTTTATCCATTTCTGCTCAAGCAGGATTGTTTATTCTTGCCCTCCACAGTGTTACTGCTGCACTGATTTCTGATTTCCTGTCTGAGGGTCACAATCACAGAACGTTAACTGCATGTCAAATAAATTAGTGGTGTAGCACTGATTGCAGTGTGACCTTTTTATGTTATAATGTATACAAAACTGTCTGTAAATGAATAAACAGAAATGCAAGATCTTCAATTGGGTAAAAACCATTTGGGAATGCATAAATAGATCCTCATCTCAGATCTGTAAAAAACAAAACAGAGATCTGCAAATGATAATATAGATCTGCAAATATTTAGAGAGATGTTGAAAATGTGAATGCTTTCATAGAGCTGAAAAGTCTGAGTGTGTCTAAGTGCTAAAAATGCATGAAAGTCAACAGTTAACACTAAGGATGGCCTCTCAATGGGCTGTCTGTTTACATTCGCCTTCTGCTGCAGTTCTGCTGGGGCGGATCCATAAATGTGTGAGGTGAGGGTTTGTTTTCTGTGAGCTCAAGATGGACTAGACGAGACAGACAGATATAAGTACTGCTTTGAAAGAGGAGTGAATGTCAAAACAAGCTGTCTTATTCATATTGTCAAGGGGTTTGAAAAAGCGACCATAAACCTCTGACGCAAACTTTAACTGGCTTTATTATAGGAAACCTTTTTCAAAAGGTCCTCCTGAGTAAAGTCTGACAGAGGTTGAAGTGGGTTTAGATATAGTATACTGAGAACATTTATTATAAGCTCCCGTGGTGATTACTTCTGCTGGCTGTTAAAAGAGATGGCATCACCCCCCTAACCCCATTTTACCATGTCGAGAAATAATGAGATGGAATAAAACAAAGCAGACTCAGATGGGCTTGTGCCTAATGAGTGCCAGATCACAGAGAAATGTCGAGCATTAATGACAGCAGCATGATGATGATGACTGTGAGGCACTTTGGGATGCAGACGCTGGTGAACAGAGTTACTGTAGCTCCTCTACAGACAAGCTATAACCCACTACACCCAGCCAACGAGCGAGCAAGAGAGAGAGAGAGAGAGAGAGAGAGAGAGAGAGAGAGAGAGAGAGAGAGAGAGAGAGAGAGAGAGAGAGAGAGAGAGAGGCTGTTGCAGGAACCAGACTGCAATAAACAACAACAGCCATGAACAAGTGTCCATAGGGAAGCTAGAGGTGCACCACTTTATTCAGCTTCTGCATGGTAATGACAGAAAAACACATCATTATCTGGAGTTGGGGTACTTGGTTCCACCCCCCTACCCTCCACACACACACACACACACACACACACACACCACCACCACCACCACCAACACCACCACCACCAGTTAGAAGTCTATTAGATTTATATTGCAGAAGCAAAGCATAGAACTGTAAATGGTGTTGCATGAACTGCACGCACTTGTCCACACGTACACAAAAACCCTTTCTTTGCCACTGAAGCCTTTCACTATGAGCATGTTAGTCTGGTGTGAGAGTGCATCTGAGTGACTGGTGTGGGAGTGAGTGACTGAGCCAAGCTCTGAAAAAGGTGACAAAATAAAAAGACGCATTTCTTCATCAACAATGTAGAGAGCCAGCACTTTCCACGTAGACAGTGCTGTGCCTGCAAACACTGCCTTCCCATATCAACTCAGCAGCTCAGTAATTCAAAGTGCCTGTTGTCCTGCAACACAAACCACATCCGTGCACAGCCTAACAGCTCTGTCAATAGCTGCAACCATTAATTTACTCCGGCCTCCTTGGAGTGGAGCTGTGAAACACATATGAACCTGGGAAGGGCTTCAGCTGCAGAGCATATGAACTATGTCTGCAACATCACAGGGAAAGATCTACTTTGGCTGGAAGAAGAATTCCATTGAAATCTAAGTGCGTAAAAGATACAGTCTGTTGTGCAAACAGCCACTATTGGACTTGCACTACTATGAACCCCCCTCCCCACATTTATAGATTCTCACTGGTTGGCAATCCTGTCACTCAGACCAACCTGCTCTCTAACTTCAGCTCCTTTTTCCAATATCAGAGCTTTTTAAGCCCAAATGTGCTTCTCCAATCTCATCAGTAGGTTTTCTCATTAGATTTATCTCAGATACCCACACAGTTTCTGTAACTTTCACTTTTGCTCAGTCCCCTGCCCTTCTTAAAGGAAATCCACAGACTGATCAATGGGTATTGACTTGAGTTGTTTAAGATGCTTTGAGCTAACAACCTGACTGGGTTGTTTTCTTCCTTAAAGTCTCCTATGCTCGCATCAAAGAGGAGGTTAATGGCTGTGATGTGGTGCTGAGGGAGCCCTGGGCCTCTGAAACGTGTCTGTAACTTTCTGTGCGGTAACTTATTCTGGTCATTAATCCTTCAGTAAGATGGAGGAGAAATCGCTGCATTGCATTAAAGGGTTGAGATTCCTATGCTGTGGCATAGTTGAAGGAGCAGCACCCCAGCTATATATTCTAAATATGTAATACTTTGATATTCATATACTCATGTCAGAGTTATTTTATTAGCTACTGATGACCCGGGCATGATGTGAACATTTTTATGCTAGATATCAGTGGTAAAGGGAAAGCTGTGAAATTTATATTTAATATGACTTCTCTTCTGGTAACTTATTTTGTTTTAATGTTTTCTTCAGTTTCTATAAACGACAGGTTGAAATTGAAGTCCTGTTAAAATAAAGGGACCAATTTAAGATCATAGACACATACTCATACACAACAAACAGACACACAGGTGCTGAACAGGATCATGTTTAATAACAGCACTTATGTAAAGCCGTAACACTGTTCCATAAAAACTGATTTCTATGTTTTTTCTTATTAGTTTTATTTGTTCTGATCATGTGGAGAGAGAGAGAGAGAGAGAGTACAGCTTGTACAGCTTGTGCTGCTATCTTGCCATTTTTAAGGCAGCAAGAGAAGCTTGATGAATCACACTGCCACAATAGCCCTGAGCAGTGATTTCCAATAATATGTTAATGGAAGTGTTGGCTGTGCTGCAGGGCTGGACCAATATATCAGCTCAGTGCTAGATATTATTAATAAACAGATTTCAGCCTGTCAAAATGTCAACAAAATTCATCAATCTTTGAAGGATTTTATTTTGCACCTCCTTCAGCGTCAGTGTGTAAAACCTCCAAGATTATTACATTATGATGCCACGTTGTATTAGAATTTAATTTTAAAAAATTCTCCTGGGTGAACTGCTTCTACAGTGATAGCTCAGTATTTTTTGAAGTGGGGTTATATGAGGTACTTGTCAACAGTAAGTGTATTAGCCACAGGGGATCCCGGTCAGCTCGGCCCCTTTGTTGAGAAACCGGCTGCAGAACTGACAAGCCAGGCTATCAACCACAGCAGACAGGGTCAACTCTACCTCGTAATTTAGCTCATTTCAAGAAAGTACAACCCAAACACTAATGTCGGTGTAGGTGTGCACTCAATTTGCCACCAGAAAGCACTATCCATGGACAGAATGCAACACATTTATGTTCCTGTGTCTGTTATTAGTGAACAGTAATAATTAAAAAAATACATTAATTTAGTCTAAACTGACATTCATAGACGTTGAGTCTTTCAGTTTTGCTTTCTCTGACTTTGAAAGGCATTCCTTGAAAGCCACATGGTAAGTATCACAGCCCTGCCTGGGATCATAGGATTTTCTATTCCCCTCTCCTCCCTCATGTCTGTCTTTTTTTGGCTTTGTCTCATGTCTCTAAAGTTGCATCCATGCATCCTACACTTGCATCTTTTCCTTGTGTCTCAGTCTCTCTTTTAGGGATGTAAAGAGAAACGAAAGCTAGCAATGAGGCAATGTCTGTTTGTGGTGACGATGTCAGCGGATCACCCCTGGATCAGCTGTCAGTCAGCTTCAACAGCTGTTTGTGTCTGCACACATTGCGTATTCATTATAATAACATACTCATACTTGACAGGTTTTTTTATCCCTGCATGTTGTGGAATTTGCTGAAATGTGGGTTTATAAAATAGATATGGGTTTTCCGTACCAAGTGTTGTTCACATTGCTTGAGCTGAATAAACTGATAAAAACTATGTTGAGAGTCTCTACTGTGTTTTGGCTGCTGCAGCTCCTGTCAACATGTGACCTTTTTCACCTCAGGCAGGACTCAAGATTCCCCACATCGACAACCATGGTGAAAATCATCAAAAGAAAAGAATCAAGAAATGCAACAGCACTGAGTTTAGAGCAGAACAATATATATGAACAGCATCTACGAATCATGACAGCATTTTTTTTGTACATTTTGTCAACATATGATTGACGGGACCCCTAAGATTACGTGCGATGACCACCTACAATCAAGCACCAAGAGCTCTTCACTCCTCACGCTCGTGCAAACACATCGGCACAAGCTAGACATGAGTTCATTTAAGACTTTGTGGCTCTTTTTGCGAGAGAAAATGAAAAAGTTACAACTGTTTCTGGTGAAGCACTGTTTTCATTTGAAGCACTTTATTTTACAAAGGATGGACTGACGTATTTTCATGTGAGGCACTTTATTTTACAAAAGGAAGGGTTTTTCTTATTAACTTACAGGACGATCTTTTCCGCACTTCCTCTTACAAAAGAATGTTGTGTTGAACTGAACCCTTTAATGTTGTGTTATTCTTGAAATGTATCAATAATCATTCAATTTAGATATTTTCCTTTTGAATTGTTAAGATCTGACTCATTCACCACAGTAAAACATAAAACTCAGAAACATTCAAAGGGAAAAAATTGAATTTGGTAAAAAGTAAAACAGATTTCAGTCCCTAATACTCTGTATTTTATAAACACATACGTTTATGATGTATCAAGGATTACTTATTGGGTCTAAAGTTTCAGGGAAAATAGAAACCATGCATTACTTATCAAACCTGATCCTCAATATTCAGCCTTCTATGAAACTTAATTGACTTATTGCTCGATTTTGTTATAGGTGATAGATATTGAGATGATAAGTGTTTGTCACAGACAGCCTCTCTCAGACTTCAATATTTGCAACATTAAGGACCTTTACTCATGTCAAACACATTTCTATCCCTGGTCATCAAATATGGACTCTTTGGAAACCAGTGTGTGTTTCTATCCCATTTCATGGCATCCCTTATGGTCAGCCCTGAGGTCCGTCCTTTCTCCATTATTTCACTTATTTAGTTATGTTGTGAAGTTCCATTAAAGTCTGATCCGCTGCAGCAGCCAATTAGTGAGTGACGTTCAATATAGGGGTGCATCAGTCAATTAAAAAACTTCAGTGAAGGCTGCTCTCCTCGCTCATTGTTCCTCAGATTTCTCCTCTCTCTCTACATTCCTCTCTCCTCTGAGCAGCAGTGAGAGCTTTGGGATGGTCTTTTAGGCGATGGATCTGAAACTACCTCTGTTTCGACTGACGAGCGAGGAATTATCATTTAAGAAACTTGGATTGGGTTGTGTTTTTTTGTCTCTGGTCTTGGCTTCTCCAGTCAGGCAGCAGGTTGCATCCCACACCTGTAACTCAATTCCTCATCTGCTTTGGTAAAAAACCCTGCTTCCCATGTGCTTGTCACCAGATTAACTTGTCAATTCCAAAGTTAAAGTTTATACTAATGTTATTTCAAGTATATCTTTGTGCACTGATAGCGTCTACTCCTCGTCTCTGTACTCCACCTGCAAACAATTGAAGTCAGTCTTTCTCCTGATCTTCCAGTTTAGTTCAGTCTGTACCACTTTGCCTCAGCCAGCTAGTCAGCCCTTGTCAGTCCCCAGCTCTGCAATAAACCTCACTTCACTCTCAGTTTGGCCTTTGTGCATGCCTTTGGGCTCCATCAACTGCTACAAACCACAACAGCAAGCTGCACAAGGCAAGTCAAACCACAAGTCTGTAAAACTGAACAATGCTCCATGCTAAATGTTTTAGACAAGCCAGGAAAATTTATACTCATTCAATATTGGAAAGTATTATTAGTGATGTTACACTTGATTCATGGGACACAAAAAGTTCCGTATTACTCCAAACATCAGACAGCAAAGCTTGCAAATGTGAATCCAAGCCCCTCTAACTCAGTGCTCTGATTTCTGTCTTCGGCTTTATTCATTGTCCACACTGAGACATCCAATTTCAAAGTGTCAGTCTGTAGGCTTCTGCCACTCTGCAGCTCGTACTCCCCTGTGCTGCCAAAGCTGGCCTACGACCGCACAACAGGAAAAGACTGACATCTTCAGAAGGAGTCTTTCTCTCTCTGATCTGATCACACTGATGTACTCACACTTCAATCCCACCAGCAACAAATGCAAATACTCACACCTGACTGTTTATTTCAACAACAGAAGTGACAGCAGTTTGCCGGTGTGCCGCATGTGCTGGCCCTGAGTTCAAACGCTTGCATCAAGAGATTGCTCACCTGCAATCTTCTTAAGCTGCACTGCTGAGCTTGGAGACAAAGCATAGAATGGAAAATTAATGAATTAAGTTGTGACAGCTGCAGGGAGCTGCCATGTGTCTCTGTGTTTCAGGCCTGGACCTGTCTTAGTGTACAGCTCTTTAAGTCAGAGCTGTAATACATAATGTGTATTGTCTAGAGGGGTGCTTAACCCTGATGCTAGTTGATATGGCATGTGTACTGCAGGGAAGATGAAGTGGGTGTGGGTGCTTGCTGGATTTCAAGCTATAAGACCTTCATTTTGGTGCTCGGGGGATCACAGTGCTATAAAACATTGCTTCTGCAAATGAAGCAGTCTTTCTGAAACTGTGGATGATACCCATTCATATACATACATTTCACAAGAACAGGGTGGGAGGGGTGTCTGCTTTGCCCGCTCCGACATCTGCACACACTCATAAAACAAGGCAATAAAGCTGCTCCCCTCTTGAGAGTTGATGTACGATGCCTGAAAGGAGAACTGCTAAAAGCATATTAACGGCTTCAATACCATTGTCAGAATCAAATTAGTGGTGTGCCACTGTCTTCTATGTGTGTGTGTATCTGCGTGTGTGTGTGTGTGACTGTGTTAAAATTCAAGACTAGGCAGCTTTAGCAGGCAAATCACACAAAGCTGACTTTTATAGCCCAGCCTCAGCGTTATGATGAGCAATAACATTTAAAGAATAACCAATTAGAGCTGTGCCTCCAGATAAAGACACGAGTTGAAACAAGAAGTTGGTGGCACAGCAGGTGAATTAGACTAAATCCCAGGAGGAGCCTGGAATGGGAAGAACAGTGTGATGCTTTATTAGAGAAGCAAAGTGGCATCACAAAGTATTTGCCTCCTCCCGCCTTGTTTTTGCACAGCCATGCAGACCAGCCTCTGTGTTCTGCTGAGAAAGCTTCCGGTGTTTGGTCATGTGTGACTCCTGGGTTTGTTCTCCAGACTCTGTGTGAAGCCCAGCGTAGAGCTGGGTCATGCATGTTTGCAGGGCAGACAGACTTGATGAAAGTGAAATAAAGTCGAGTATTTTCACTCTGGTTCTTAAACAACTCTATAGAGCAGCAATATTCACTACTGTCATAAAAGATTTCTGTCACATTTCTGGAAAACAGTGCAGTGTCTACACACTTGGCAGCGAGTCAGTCAGTTAAGAGTCAGTGAATGGGCATGAGCAGTTGGAAGTATGAGGTCCTCACTGCTATAAGATCAGGACAAAAATATCAAACACTTAGCAGAGCTTTCAGAGCCTTTCAATCTATACTTTTCAACTCTATTTTTATCTCAAATGATTGAATCAGTGCTGTGGATAAGAAGAATGAAAATGTGGGTTTGCAATAGCAGGCACATAACAGTACATTCAAACACCGCTCATTACCCGGCTTTCTCACTAACCACCCCGCTGTGATAAATACTTGATTCTGATTGGTCAACACCTCTAGACAATGGTTGTTAATTCTGAATACACCAGGGACACATGTGACACACATCACACATATCAAATCAGTGTGTAGAATGAAGCACACTGTTAATGATTTCTTCCTGTTGACAGTGTGACAAAAACATATTTTTTCAACAGGATTGGTAGAAAACAGGATATTTTAAATACTACTCCCAGTTACTTTGTTTAGCACAAACTCAAAGATTGATTGTTAAAGGCTGACCAGTAACCAGCAGAGAAAAGAAGATGAGAGGAGGAAAAACAGAACAGAAATTAGTTTGGGGTGTTAAAACACAGAAAAAGCTGCAGAGGCATAGAGACGTCAAACAAATTGAAGAAACAGACATGAGGCAGATACAAGCCCCATCACGGTGTGAGCTTTGGCAGTGTGACAGGAGTGGATGAGCATAAAGAAAACACCATCAGACTTCAAAAGTCATGATGAGGAAGACCTTATTTAAGGGCTGCTGTTATTTCTGCATCTGTCAACAAAAAAAACCCCATTAATGTTTAAACTTCACTGTAAATGAAAATGTTACATTTAATGTTAAATTGACCTGTTAGTAGAATACTGTTGCCATTGAAGCGCTGCCAACTGTTGAAACGGAGGACCTGTTTTTTAGCTATATAAATAAATCATTTTAAAATCTATTAAATCATCTTTAGATAATCAGAGTCAACTTCTTTTATCATTGCTCGATAATAAGCAAGGACCAGACTTGTCTCACCCTGTCAAATTCTATTTCACATACCGACCGACAAACTACTCGTTTTCCCTTAAATGCATCATGCAGATGCAGCTGATTCAAACAAGTGAAACTACAACAACGAGCTATACATTCACAATATAGCCTGCATAGCAATTAACCAAGAGGATTATGGGACAACTTCTCAGACTGCAATGAAGCAGAAAGAGTACAGTGCGCAGACGCACCTTGACAAAGCTGCTTTGTCTCTCACCCTCACAATATCAGCTCCTGTTGCCCTCATGTTTTTAAATTACTGAAACCTATCCCCCATAAATCAGTGCTGCTGCCTACTGAGCACAAACTGAGACATCAGCCTCCAAAGAGGAGAGGGAGCAGAATCCAGCAAGAATCAGCAAGACAGAGCACTGATGACCAATTCACTGAGCAGCTGATATTACATCATGTCTCACAGGAACAGAGCCTGGATAAAGACTCGCCGCTCAGAGCTTCAGCAGAGAGGAACTTCAAACTGCTTACAAACTTGCAGACAATAACAGGGGACACAGATAAAGAAAAATAAAGAGTTTTCCACTCACCCGTGCCAGCACAGCAGAGGAGAAGCAGCAGCCAGGAAATCATTGTTGCAGATGAAAATACAGATGTCCTCCTTTTTTGTGATATGCTGAGGCTGAGGCTAAATCAACAGTATTGGTACAAAGAGTGTGTTTAAGTTGAGCCACTGCAGCTTCCCCCCTCAGCTGCTTCTTTTCCCTCTTTTCTCTCCCTTGGTACGTCCTCAGTCTTCTTTGCTGTGTGTCTCTTTTTCTCCCAGCTCTTACTCTGCGCGCATCAGGCTGATTTAATTCTCTGGCGCTCATGCTCGCTTGTTCTGACTCTAGTGCTTGTTCTTTGGCTTCATCTCTTTCTCTCTCTCTCTCCCTCTCTCCTCCTCTCTCACTCTCTCTCTTTCTCTGGTGGAGTCACAGAGGAAAGTGCTAAAATGCTGGCTCCTCCCTTTCTCTCAACATTTGCCTCTGCAATTATATGTTCTAGACTGGTGCAGAAATCTCCTGGATGATCTGCTTGGCACTGTCATTGAATGGAACAATAGTACATTGTTCAGCAGGGTGAAGGTGATAATGTTTTTAAGTCTTCTCATGAGAAGACAACAGGACCCTGCCTTCTGTGTTGACTGCTATCATTCCCTTAGTATGGGATACAGCCATCCCTTGCAAAGACCAATCCATGCTTTGAGCTAATCCATTAAACATTTGAATAAATTCTAGCACAATCCATGAAAAGAGCTGCGAGGCCCATGAAATGTGTGTTCCCAATTTTGGTTAAATTGCTTTAAAGTAAAGGATCATGTGACATTGGGTTATTCATGCCATGCAGATAATATATTTATTCTGTAAACATTTGTAAATAATCAGACTGATGATATTCATAAATATTCAAACTGTAACTTAACAAAGCTTATCAGGTCTGGAACAGGTTATGTTCAGAGTTTCATATTCAAATAGACTGAAAAGTGCCTTTTAGTAATTATGACATGGATATTAATGTAGATCCTCAGCTCAAATAACATTTTTTATAGAAACATTTCAAATCGAAAAGTTACACCTAAGCCGTGCAGGTTCAGTAATACATACTGTATGAATCACACCACAGAACCTCTGCATTCAGTTAGAGATGAGTATAACCTGACCCCCTCCAGCCTCCCTCCTCCTGCTTTACCTGTTTGCTGCAGATCAAATTAATCCTTAAATTTTAGCAGATCATTCATGCAGTTAAAGCATCTAAGAACAGTAACATTTAAAAATGTGCTCCTAATATCCTGCAAATTAGTCTGTAGGTTCTCATTACAGATTTAGTCAAGTCAATAATTTAACACGACTTCCATTTTTCTTTAATATTACCGTTATTGTACTTTTCCTGAAATGAAAGAACCAGAGTAATCATGTGTATCATTGTTTTACGAGTTGTTCTGTAGCTTAGATCAGAAAATCTAAACTGCACTCTGTGCCATATTAGAAAATAAACAGGAGCCAATGATGGTTGATCAGATGGTACAATCCTGACAATATTTAAATGGAGACTTTGCTTTGTGTTCATTCCTCACTTTTACATTAGGTCCATATAAATGTTAGGAAACCTGACTTCTGTACACAGATCACTGTGTCTTTGGGGAGCTGTAGAGATCTCTGTCAAGTCCAGCTGCCCTTCATTTTAACAGGTATGTCTGTTTTACTCTCACTTTCATCATAAGGCTGAAAGATGTTTGTCCCGGTCAATCTGACTGAGGGGGCATGTCCCAGGAAAGTGACATCAGTCAACACTCTATAGAAAACGTTAAAGTCTAATTCAGATTTTCAGAATCACTGCACTGGTGGGTTTATTATTCCCCTTTGTGTTGTTTTGAACTGGTCTGCTGCATACTTTTAATTTTTTTTGCTGCAGCTCTGGTGTGATCATATCCCATTTAGAAGCATCTTAAACATTAAATTCCATTAAATCTTCACTGCCTCCTCTCTCTCCTTAGCCATTAACTCTTTGTCAAACCATGAACAGTTTGGCTACTGTTGAAAACTGCTGCTCATCTTGTGTTGTATTAAGTCTGGCATGTTGAACAATCAGACGCTGTGTTGCTGACTGTTCAAAATGCAGGAGATAGTCTTAATTCAGCATTTCGTCACTCTGTCAAAATCAACATGTTTAGAACATGTCCAAGCAACCCTTCATATACATTCAATGGTGAGATGCCAGAGTGAGGCACCGAGCGCCTCGGGGCAGTTGGCAGTTCGGTGCCTTGCTGGAGGGCCCTTCAGCAATGTCCTGGCACCTCTGTAGCAAATAGTTTCCATACTTGGTCTGTTGGGACTCAAATCAACAATCCCCCAGTTCTTAAGCCACTTTCAAACAGAAGAAAGAAGAACAAAAGGAGGTCAGGCTGAGAAAAATTAAGAAAAGCTCAGGAAATGCATCTGGTCTGTTTCAGTGAAATGCCTCTAATTCACCAATAGAGGGAGCCATATCACACTAAAGGCTGGAAACACATGTTACCAGTCCTGTAATCTGATGAGTCCTTCAGACTTTTACTGAGAAATTAAACCCAGAAAAATGTATTTAAATGTAGGATAAGATAAAAGTAGGCTGGTACTCAGAGCCCCCCTGTAGTCTGATACATTAAACACCATGCAAAGAACCTTTAAGTATTCACTAAATGGGATTTGATGGAAAGTTGTCACATTCAGGTTGTGGTGAAATCCACATTTAAGCATGTCCTTTTTGTTGGTATCTTTGCCTGTGAAGCACTTGTGTTCACTGTATAGAACTGTGTACCAACCATACCTCTGCACAATACAGGTAAGGACTGAGGACATGGTCATAGATTTCCGGTGTATGCCCTCTGCCCCTCAGATCACTTTCATTAAAGGACAGGCGGTGGAAGTGGGTGACTTATATAAATATCTGGGCAGTCTCACACACATAAAGCTACGTTTTATTCCAAACATAGAAATTATATGCAAAAAAGGCTAACAACGCCTAGTCTGTCACAGATTGTCGAAATTCAATGTGGACAGATACGTGACTATAAATGTTACATTGAATCAATTTTAACGTTCTCTGTGATCTGCTGGTAATGAAGCTTTCTGTGAGGAGCAACAGATACAGGCACTCACTTGTACCCAGTGCCATTCCTCACCTCAATTTCTGCTTTGAAATCCAGTATCTAATTTAAGTTTTAGTTGACGCCACACTTTTAGGATTGTATTTTTTTTAATGGTAGCTGTTACTAGTCTAGTCTAGTCTAGTCTAGGAACACTGTTGCTCTCCTATGCTGCTATACTAAGTGTCTGTTTTCGAAACCGCCTACTATACTAGTACGTACTGATTTAGCCAAAATTCAGTATGTAGTATGCAGTATGTGAACAAGAGCAAAATCTGCAGTATGCCAAAACTTCCCTGACGTCGTACTGATTTGGGAAAATTTCTCAGTATGCAGCGGACCAGTCTCCCTTGCGTACTGTTTCCCACAATGCACAGCGCTCGTTTCGCTTTTTCTTTTTTCTACTTCTTTGAAGGGGGAACATTTGTTTTTAGGTGCTGTGAAAATTATAAAATTCCATATTAACCACCTAATTTCTAGGTAGTATGTAGCAGGCCGTTTCGAAAACAGGCTGTTTTCGAAATCGCCTGCTACATACTACCTACTAATGTAGTAGGCAGTAGGTACTGCCTACTAATGTAGTAGGCAGTAGGTACTGCCTACTACATACTGCGTTTGAATTTAGTATGTTGTATGATTGTTCTGTTGGATCTGGTCTGCAGAATGCTGGGCCTGATGTCACTGGATTTCCTGTTTCAAACAGCAGTAGTAAACAATGGCCATGTATGATTTAAAAAGTTGAGAAGTGGATTATATGGAATTCAATAACTTTCACATTACCCCAAAACGGATTCCCTGCCCCCCAATCAAAAAAGAAGGAAAAAGAAAAAGAGGAACAAGCACTGTGCATTTTGGGAAACAGTACGTGAGGCAGACTGGTCTGATTCAGACTGAGAAATGTTCTCGAATCAGTAGACATCCGGGGAGTTTTGGCTTACTGCAGATTTTGCTCTTGTTCACATACTACTTACTACATACTGAACTTTGGCCAAATCAGTACGTACTGCTAGTATAGTAAGCAGTTTCGAAAACAGCCATAATCTTTTACCTCACTAGCTTTTTGAAATGCCTGCCTTCTTTGTTTGCTTGTTTTATATTGAGTTTTCTATGTCCAGTGACTTGCTGTGAAACCAATTGCCCTTCAAGGACAATTAAATTGAAGTTGAGTTGAGTTGACAACTGATGGTCTCAAACACATTAGAGAGGCAAAGAGTTCTACAAATTAACTCTTAACGAGGCACACCTGTTAGCTGAAAACCATCTCAGGTGATTTCCTCATGAAGCTGATTGAGAGAATGCAGAGCTGTCATCAAAGCAAAGGTGGATAATTTAAAGAATCCTAAAAATAAAACATTCTGGTTTGTTTAACACCCTTTTGTTTACTACTTATACTACAAATGTGTTCCTTCATAGACATCTTCAATATTCCAAAATGCACATTGTAATTCATTTATTTCGTTTTATTTATGGATTGAAAAAGGGCTTCAAGTCATCTCACACATATTTAAATATCAACTCCATACAATCAGTCTCATGTTCATAAGTTCAGCGCCGGAAGAAATCCCTTTGTAATTCAAATCTGCTGTTCAGACAATGTTAAATGTAAGAATAATCTTGGTTTATCTACTCCAACCTTGGATTCAATTTGAATCACCTTTGCAAAAGGATCTTATTTCAAGTATATAAAATGATATACATGCTGGGAAAAACAGAATCACAAGCTTTAATCAAATAGGGACAAGACCAAGCGGTAACCTCCCATCTAAAAATATGAGTCCAATGCGGAAGTGCTAAAAACTGCAGATAATCTAGGATCTGCTTGAGGCTGGCTCCGGAAGAACCGGAAGTCACATACACATGAACGGGAAAAAGCTGATCTTTACAGCAGAAATAGACATTTTTACAAAAGACGAGTGTAGTCTGGATAGCTCATTTCTCAATTGGCACACACTGTACGGGGGGTGAATTTCTTTCTAACGTGGTACTTTTAAAAGATAATGAGATTACGAATCTTCCAATGAGAGGCACAGCTGACGTGATTGACAGGCGGGAACACTGTAGCTGTTGGCTAGGACGCTAAAACTTGCCGCTGATTGGACGTCACGGATCCAACGTCCATATTTTATACAGTCTATGGACAAGACATGTTCATCACTGCCAGAACCAAATCTACAAACATCTCTCTTTTAATGAGTCAGAATATCAGGTTATACAAAGTCATTTACAGAGTTCACCTCACAGGGCACAAGAGCTTTGAAATCGGTCAGGCACAGTCTGATATTTGCGCACACTGTTCTCAAAACACCCCAGACACCGACCTGTATGATACCTGACACTATACACCTGTAAAACACATTTGAAAACCTCACTTTCTAATACCCTGGGTCGCTTCAACCCTCTGCGTACACTATTGTCATGAACAGACCATACATACCATACATATTACAAAGTTAATTGTCTTACAGTCTCCTTCTTTGTCCCTTACATTATATCTAGAAAAAAAAGCCAATAAGTGAGCTTATAGGGCAGCCAGTGTGTGTATCAGCAGAATCAGATGCTGACAAGGCACCCTGAGGGTTTCATGGACAGGTATGTGGGTGTTTATAAAGGTCCCTTTTATTTCTACACATTGTGCTAGTACCTGTCCTTTGTATCGACCATGCTCTGATGATTCTCTATATGATACAACTTACCTTTTAAATGTGAAAATAACAGTCTGACGCCATTAAAATAAAAGTGTTCAGAATTCTGAGAAACAGTTTCAGGGTTGACATGATGTCCATTATCATGAGCAAAGCTTTTGTTTTCATACCGACCTCTTACTGTAGTCTCTTACATGTGATACATAGGTGTCTGATCATGTATGTGGTATCCTTTGTGTGATGTGGTTGTCTGTGCTGGAAACCATTATCCTGAGGCAGACCAATTATCTGTCATTCTGTCTGTCTAGCTTTCCGTCTTTATCTCTATACATCTTTTTATATTCACAGCTTGTGACTATGAATAGAAAAAAAATACTGAACACATCTTTCTTTAGTCCCTGAATTGGTATGTCTTCAATTGTACTTTGAAACAAACTGCAGGGAGACATTTGCATAGTTATGGTTTTAGAAAAGTGCAAGAACCAACTGGAGTCTTTTCTGCCTGCTCATTTTGGAAACATCCCTGCTTGCATTAGCGCAGCTTCAGTTAAAGCCTTGAGCATGGAACAGGCTTATTCTTCTGCATTTCTTTATGGATTAGCTACTGCATACAGATTTAATTGAATTTCACACTAGTCATAGAGAGGCACACACTTCCAAATAGAAATTCTCTCCCCTGTATTGAACCACCATCCCTGCTGTAAATAACCTGGCAGTGGCAGCATAATTCCTGCAGTGAATACAGGAGAGTGTTAGTCCTAACACATAATGAAAGAGCTGGTCAATATCATATTCTACTCTATCTCGGTGCCGCCTTTAATATAATCTTATTGAGGATTCAACAAACTCATAAAAACACTTTCATTTCAACCACATATTTTACTTTAGATGGCAGTTTTCTGTTGCCATGGTTACTTTATATCTATTTCAATAAACTTCAGGTTCGTGAGTCTTGTTTTATTATCACTCTGAACCTTTTTCACTAACTGGGTTTGAGAAGAAAATTCTTTTTAAAGGTACAGTGATTAGTATTTCCCAGAACAGACTTGGTAGAAATAGAACATAATATTCATAAGTGTCTGTAAATTGGTGTATAATCACCTGAATGTAATTTGCTTCAGGTAGAAACTGAGAGAAAACCGTTCAGGGGGATGGCTGGGAGACCAAGAAAGATCAAGTCTAGGGTGCCTCAGAGTCTTCTGAAAACCAGGCTGCTGATGGAGAACCAGGGGCTTGAAATGCTCGAATCGGCCTTGGAGCCGACCTGGGAGCATACGCTGGAGTCAGCAGGGTATACAGTGCTACGCTGAGACAGGCGGACACACATAGACTGCGTAATACACAGACACCTCATCTATGTCAATCGAAGTGGTTGATGTTACCAAATTGTCCCTAAAGCAGAGTTTTGAAACCTATTGTCCACTGCTCCTGGCTGCTCTCAGCTCCACTACGCTTCAAACATGCTCCCCTTGTAGCAGGGCATGCGCTGTCAGACAAAGCAAACCTGTGGTGCTGGTGGAATGCTGCGCACAAGCTCCCTGTATCAATTAGGCGCATTTGAGTTGCCTCCTTCTTCACCGACAGTGTTTCAGATCAGTGTGGACAATCCACTTTATTCACCAGGCAGCCCCACCATTGGTAGTGATCCTGCTAACTGTACTCCATGGTAGTTTCATGACATCAACAGCCGAACAAACAGAAATGTACAAATCCATTCTTCTTGTTTGGCCTTTGAGGCTTTGGAGGTCAAGTAACTCCTCTGTAATGTCCATGTCCTTGTCTCAAAAAAATCAGTAACTGAGCGATGTCAGATGTGTCTGTGCTCCCATCACAGGATAACGAAAAAAAGCAAAATCTACTCCTCTGCCTCCCAGTCGTTTCTTGATATCACATGATATCTATCTTTAATTCTCCGTGCTACAGTGTTGCGAGCACGGTAAACATGAGCAAGCTCTTGCTTCTTCTCAGGACAAATATTCTCCACCATTTCCATGACACAATCTTTGATAAACTCATCCTTTGTAAAAGACTTTCCTTGTTAGCGATTAATTCGGCCACTTCGTAGCTTGCTTTGGTGATATTTGACTCACAGGCCCGTGTGAAGACCTGCTGCTGAGAAGCCAAGACTGTTTCAAGTTGCTTCAAGTTTTCTCTCAACATTGACTTACTTTCAAATGACAATAGTTTCTTGGCAAATGAGGCAAACACAGTTTCGATTTTGGCACTTCTGCATCGGCTTCGTTTCTCACGACAAGAGGTGCCACTCAGGGAGACGACGGAACTGTTGGCTGACATGGGGCAGCTGTGTTTTTGGGGTGCTAGGCAGCTGAGACAGGACACGACGTGAGGGCTTGAGTGTGGACCACACTTGTTACCAATACTACAGCATGTTTCACTGCCCCTTATATTTACAGTGAAGTAATGCGAAAGAAGCGCGGGTGAATGTTGTCACTTCTAGTTGTTACAGAGGTGAGGCCCGTCTCCCAGGTGTTTGTTCTTTTCTGTGAAAATGATGAAGTCCTATATATACCACTTTTCTTTAAATTATAAGATGATGCTACAGAAGCAGTTTAGTCATCAGCTCGACCATTGTTTACTACTGTTTTCCAAAACCAAAAACCACCGCATCATTCTGACACCCACTTTAACTTTTTCAACTAATGAGAGCACAGTAGGTCACTGTATCAACAGCTATACAGTTTAGTAAAATTGGCACAGCGGCCCACATCTTCACATACAAACAAAAAATCAATATGAAGTACTCGGCCTACTCACAACTGTTTGGACGATCCTTAAGCTCCGCGGACTTGTCAACGATGCACTGTATGTCAATTTTCTTTGATCTGTCATTCTCAATAGATAACATGACATGTCCACTCAGTCTATTCTGTCCCATCGTGCTCATCAAGGGGTTTTTAGTTAGTTTTAACGTGAATGAGCGCTCACTGAGCTGCGCCAGGCAGCTCTGCGTAACTCCTCATCTCGTGCTTGCAGCAGTGTGTTGGTGCGAATTGACTCAAACATGTTCCCAGTTCCATTTAAGCTGGTGAATCTTTGGAACAGTTGCTGGATGATGATATCAGGCATTGAAAACGTTCACCCGAAAGTTGCTCCCTGGGACAGTGAGGCGACTGTCTTCATCCAAGTGACGCCTAACTTTTCTAGAGCAAGAGTGGCAGACTAAGCCTCATCAAATCGCTCTCTAAACTCCATCAAAACAATGATTGCGTTTTGGAGTTGAGTAGATGCGTTTATTTCATCGGCAGATCTTCTGTTTTTTCTCACATCATTCACCTTTTCACAGATGGCCTCCCAAATCGCGTTTCTAACGCTGAGATGTCTCTGCTGGAGTTCACCGATGTGTTTATTTCCCTCCTCCACTAAAACCTCCAACTCCATGTCTTCAAACTTCATTTATCGCTTAAGGCCACTCTGTTCTCTCAAACTCTACATGGTGACAGCCGATAGCACACGCAAAATCCTCATTAAAATAGGGCGGTCCGCACCACTTTTGCACTCGTTATCATTTGCGCACGCAGTCTTAAGGCTGATTTATACTTCTGCGTCGAATCGACGGCGTAGCCTACGCCGTAGGTCCGCATAGCTCCCGTACCTACGCAGAGGCCTACGCACGTAGCTGACATGCACCTCCTCCAAAATGTAACTACGCGTAGAGCCGACGCGGACCGCAAGCTCTGTGATTGGTCCGCTCGACGGCTTTGTCTTTCCCGCATTCACAGCACTTCCGGGATCCCGGACATTGGCCACACATCGGCCGTGTATTTCATCTCCTCCTCTCTATTCTTCATGTAATCATGTCTGTATGATAAACAGCAACATGTATCAGCTGTAGATTAACTTAACACGCTCTGAATCGATGTGGAAAAGTAAACAGAGATCGTAGCAGGACCGGAAGCAGGCGACCGGCTATCAGAGAGACCACACTGCCCTCAAGCGTTTCGGAGGAGAATTGCTGCGCGACACAGACACACCGACGCACAAGTATGTGGGGCTCATGTCCGCGTCAGCCCCTGCTGCGTAGGGGCGACGCAGAAGTTTAAATCAGCCTTTAGTAGATCACCCGCAACACGCCCAGAAATAGCACGTGCAAAATTATTATTTGCACACGCAAATTAGCGCTCGTTATTTGGGATCTTAGTAGATCAGGCCCAAAGAGTGCAAAAGAAAGACTTAAAGACAAACATTTAATATCATATTTATGTCCTAGTGTTTCATACAAGAAAAAGCTACTGTACAAACACTTTTACAACATAAGAAATATGATGTCACATAATTTAACTTACACAGAAATCTTGTCTCTTCAGTTCATCTCACTCAATGGGCTTTGCAAAGCCCTTCTTACATTGAAACATAATATTTAACTCCCCTATGAAGCACAAATTAAAGTAAATTTAACTAAGGAGATGGAGAAATACTGTTTGAACATCTCTGCTCAGATGGTTTGAAAATGGAAAAAATATTTAAAAGTTTAAGTTTGCAGGTTTTCTTCCTTCTGAAAAAAATTTGCTCCTTGGCCTTTGATTGGTCTCTGATACAGGAATTTGGTCACAATATTGGAAATGCTGACTCAACCAAATGTTTGGTCAACCTAACATGAGGCTAATAGGTGGAATTGAGGTGGGCCATCAGCCATCTGGCTAAAAGTTACAGTGTACCTGCCTGTCAGGAACATCAGCTATGCCCCTAAAAATGATAGATTCATAACCTTAATATCTTCTAAAATTAAAGTCTAAAAAAATTACCCCAATACAGTGTGCCGGTCAGAGAAATGAGTTATTTAGACCAAAATCAGTTTACCAGGCTGTAAACATGTTCATTGCTGTAAAGATGGGCTTTTTTTAATGGGTGTGTATATAGCAAGTAGTGTCTTCCTGTTGCCAGCTTAGGGTGCTTTGCTTATTAAACATTTTCCAAAGATGGACATTTTCATGCTGGGACCCGTCATGAGCACAATATTTTTGTGCAGATGTGTGTGTAAGGATGAGCTACAACAGTTAGAAGTTTCTTGGCGAGGACAGATGTCAAAATCAAAAATCGCCACACCTTACTAGCCAAAGGTCTCATTTATAATAGTGCAAAATTGGCGTATACCACTTTTCATGTTCAGTTTGTGATCTATAAAAGACAGACTTGACAGAAAAATGTGTGCAACTGTCAGCAAACTCTGATCCCTGCATACTCTCATATTGTAGGCAGGGGAAATTAGCAACACAGGTGGTGAGAGGGTGAACTGTCGTCAGATTTTTTTTACTAAAAGCTCTGTAAATATGGAGATAAAAATCATTCTTTTACATTTCTTTTTACAATCCAAGTGTTTAGCCTTGTTTCTGCTGCCTGTTGCATCCTGCTGGATTGAGGTGTGGTCTGAATTTGGGGCCAGCACACTGGAATGCTGTTGCAGGAAAGCCAAAACTACAGACTTGCAAGTCCATCTTTGAATCTATTAAGAACAGTGATCATGTAAAAAATGATTTATCTTGTCTTAAAAGACAGAATTTGCTACTAAAATGTACACATGAAGGCAACTGTTAACACTTTTAGCACCATGTGTGTCAAGCTCTCACAGACACATATTTAGTTTAATATCTTATGACATGATTTTCATTGCACAGTTTAATGGCTATAGGCAAGGCAAGTTTGTTTGTACCATAGACTGTAAAAAATATGGACGTAGTATCCGTGACGTCACCCATCTGTTCCTGAGAGCTGTTTTGAAGCAAATCGACGGCAGCAGCCATATTGGTAATGCGGAACTCAACTAGGCAGAGTGTGACGTAGTGTGAGTCTCTTAGCCAATGGCTGTGTGTTCCCGACTGGGATTCACGTCAGTCATGTCCTTATTTGGGCAAAACTCATAATATTAATATCTTCTTAACCGTCATGTTAGAAAAAAATTCACCCCCCGTACAGTGTATGCCATTAGAGAGATTAGCGTTGTAGGGCCAAGCCGTTTTTTGAACCAGGCTGTAAACATGTTTATTAATGCTGCAAAGATCGTCTTTTTCCCATTCATATCTATGTGGTTTCCGGTGTTTCTGCAGCCAGCCTCAAGCGGATTTTCGATGTATTGCAGTTTATATCACTTCCGCATTGGCTTCATCGTTTGAGACCGGAGTTTGCCGCTTGGTTTGTACACACTATTATTATTATGCTTTATAGTACTTACAGCTCAATAGAGGATACATGCATTAGAAATAAGAATGACACTTCACATTGTATACACAGACCTTGTGCATAATTAATGGAAAAAAGCCATTGGAGCCATTGGATACTGCACCTCACCAAGGACCATTTAAATAAAAGATCCTTAAATAACATTATCTGGGTCCACATCTGAACCCAGTTGACATTAAAATGTTAGTGTCTGTGAGTACATGTTTCACATTTATCATTAAAAAAAAAAGTTTACTCAGACTTGTTCTTTAATTCATGATATACCAGACTATTTTCTTATTGGATGATTAACTGGTGGAATCTGACATTAAGCTATAATGTATTTCATTACATTTTAAATATTTCTTCAGCTCTAATATGAAGGGGACGAAAAGAAGCAGCAGCCACTGCAGAGTAAACCTACAGTTTCAAAGGTTTTTGGTTCACAATCTGATCCAGTAATGATGTACCTCATTTGAAAAGTGTAGACCTCTCTTTGTGTCTTGGCTTAGCAAAGTTCAGTGATGCTGCTTCAGAAAAACTGATGTCAACGTCTCATAGTCCTGTCTGTTGCTGCTGTGGTTAGCAGTCGGCAAAATATACTGAATAAATTGCAAAACCATTTCTGAGTAATAGAGATTTAATTATGACATTTTTTGAGGATTTGTGGCAAAAAAAATTAGTCCTGACAAATATCACAGTTGAATGGCACTGTGGTTTCTGTCTATAATGAACTACCTGAGGTAAGTCGCAAGTGTTTGCTTAACAGACATTTTTTACAAGTCAGAAGCATCCAGCAGTTTGGAGCAATCGGATTCTGCTTTTCTGTTAAAAGACTCCAACTGTTTGAATACTTTCCCTCAACCAGGAAATAAATCAAATCTTGTTTTTTTTTTTTTTTTACATGGTCTCCTTTTAACAGAGGTAGAAATCTGTCCCTTTAAAATTAAAACATCTGCTAGGTTAATTTTTTATTCTGAAATACTAAAACAATATTATTAAATCCTGTCCTTGAGTCAAGGTCATTTCCTACCGGTCGTATAACTTTCCTTATTGCCTCATCTGCAATATCTTCCACAGTGGTGCTGAAACATGGCTTCCCTAAAAGGAACAGTGGTGCACGTCCTCTGTTTACAGCAGACACTACAATTATTTTTCCTGCTAAAAAATACTCATCTTCTCTGACAGCTACAAAGTAGAATTAGCATGGTTTATTTACATATATATTCTTTAATGTGAAACAAAAGTAACATCTCATTTAAAAATATTATTAGCAGTTTAAAATATTCAAATAACTACCATGAGAAAAAAGCCCACCTGTTGAATTGTACACTAGGTAACGGTCTTCTGGTGGTCCATCAAAGATAGGGCGATGCTTCAGATGATTCATTAGAAGCATAAGGAATTCTCACATGGGGCCACCTGTATCTAACCCTTCCTCAAAGGAACCAGCACCGTCTGGTATTCCAAGATAACCAGCATTAAAAATGCCTGCACATATAAGGTTGATAAAAACTGAGATGTCTGAAGAAACTCCTGACTGCTTATACTTTGAAATATATACAGGAATTGGGCGGCTTTCAGTGTAACCACTCGAGTAACTTCCTCACTCTGTAGCAAAAAGAGACATGATGTTTTTAAGTGTTAGAGTTTTTTTGTTTTGTTTTCAAGCTAACATTGAATAATAGCTTCACTATAAGCTCAATCTTGTTGAAGATGCATAAACAACCCAAAACTGGCTTACACTGAGATTGCACATTAATACTGAAAACACCATGTGGAGTAATAATTAATACAATCCAGAGTCAGTATCACAAAGCATGTTTACTGAAAACTCTGTTAATCCTTAAATGAGGGACAGGTTTTAATGTCTACATAAGATCACAACTTACCTTCTTTGAAATCTCTCTTTGAACTGATGAAAATAATGATCCGTTCGTACGGCTTGCTCATTTTCTGCCTCATATTCTTCTAAAGTGAATGGTCTCTGTGTTCCAGGTATACTCATAACTTCTGAGCCATCTGGGTACAGTAGGATGAAGAGTCCTTCATCTTAGCATTTGTTGAAATCCTTTATTTTTCCACAGCATGATAAAGCAGACAGGGGCAGTGGTGTCAGGGTCTGTTGTTAAAGAAATCGTTTTTCCACATTGTAGCTCGACCCTTTTGAGCAGCCATCAAGCCATTTTATTATCCGCAAGAGAAGACACAGGGATTGGTAGGTGTAGTGTAGTCAGGCTCAAGTGTCGAGGAAGGTGGTAGGAAGGCAACACTGCAGACGTCTCTTTTCCCAGAGGTGAGTATTTATTTACAGTGGTTTTAAAGATACGTGTCAACTCATCAAAATCAACAAAATGTAAAGAAAAGTAAGGCGAATTAACTCATAATCACATTAATATAGTACACGTGCTTCAGGCAGCACGGCCTCCTCTTCCCCGTGCAAAGCACACTTCTGCCAGCTTTATAGCCTGCCCAGTTAGCCGACTGGCTGCAGCTGAGAGCAGCTGAGTGGGACACCGCACACAAGAGAACAAAACTTCAATACTCAAACACAGAAGTCTAAATACACTTCCAAATTAACCTTAGCTCTTCACTATAACTCAATGAGTTTCAAGCAGACACATATGTTTCCAAAATGAATATAAAACTAGGAAATAGAAAACTTCAGAAACCAACCTCCCCAACAACGTGGAGTGACACGTTGTCTGTCGGGAATATTGTGTATTAGAATGGAATCAAGTATCATCTGTTAAATTTTCAGTTTTGTGACACTAAAGGAACACCAGAATAAAGTTGTTTTTGTTTTTACATCATACAACGGCTCACGAGTGGATGATTGCTCTGGATGCAACAGGGAGACGAGTAAGCAAGGACTCCAGCTAGCAATGTAGTTTTGTCAGGTACAGGGTAACTCAAGCCTATTCCAGAGAGAGAGTTTATTAAAGCTCTGAGTCTTTGAGAAACAGAAACACAGTTTCAATTCCACAATCATTCATTAAGTCCATATCACAAACATGTTAATTGGTGCTCGTCTAAATTTAAATCCAGGTGTTTTTGTAGGCATACTGAAGGGGTTGGGTTACACTCAGGCTGGATGTGTGATCATAGCTAGATAATTATCTGTTGTAGCGTTACATCTTTTCTTCTTATTCTATTGTGTTTGCATGATCTTAACAAGCCTCACATCACTGACATTACCCATGGTGGACGCACCATGAAAGACTGTTTCATTCTAATATTCAGGCTATAGTTAATTACTGCTGCTTCCAAGTCTGCTTTTCTCCACCAAGATTGCATCTAAATAAAAATAAACTTTAGGTTTTTCAAAAATGCTCTGTGTGATTAGATATTAAATAATCAGACTACATTCAAACTTCTGCATTGACTCGAGCAGCAGTGCTCTCCCACGCTGCTTCGCTCTCTCTCTCTTGCTGCAGCAGTGTTGCTTTTCTTTCTGGTAATATATTCAAACTTGTTAAATGTGCACAGGAGAACTTCTAATTCCACAGAAGTGAAGTAGGCAGACCGCTCTAGTATCAGGGCTCCATTCATGTTGTCTTATATAGTCATGGTGCACGTGCTGAACTCTTGAGGGAACCTATCAGAGTTGATTGAACTAATTCAAATCAGCTGTTCTGACAGCTTTCTAAGGGTAAATCAGCTCAGAGTTCAGGGTTAGACTCAGAGGCTGTTTCCGAAATGGCCTGCTACATACTACTTACTAATGTAGTGGCAGTAGGTATTGCCTACTGCATACTGCTTTTGAATTTAGTATGTAGTATGATTGTTCTGTTCGATCTGTGTTGCAGTACGCTGGGCCAGACGTCACTGGATTTCCGTTTTTGGGAAGCGGAAGTAAACAACGGCGAATCCAATAGAGAAACTGCTTCTTTAGCATCCACTTATGATTTAAAAAGTTAGGAAGTGTTTTATATGTAATTCAATAACTTTCACAGTACACAAAATTGGATTTCCTCCCGTCAAAAAAAGAAGGAAAAAGAAAAGCGGAACGAGTAGTAGTAGTAGTAGTTGTATCAGCTGGATTCTGGCACATCCACAGCAGCAGGTCGTCTATGGCAATGCCTCAGAGGAACCTACGAGACAAGGGAGCTCAGGGACTCCAGTGAGGTCTATGGTTAATAGCTTTAATGGAACAGGGAGAGTTAAAGTAAATGATAATGTTTCCCTTTCTCTTCTCCCCCATTTTCCCACAGGAAAAACGGTTCCTTCCCTCTACTTTTTTTCTGTCGGTATTCAAGAAAGGTTGACAATGCTGGACAGGATGGAAGATTATATGATGCTACAGGAAAGCAAACAACAACTGTATTATAAATGTCACAACATGCATTACAGACACATAAATAACATGTATATCCAGACTACACAATATCTTTCCTCAAGAGAATAACTCCAGAGGGAGCCATGAACAACACTCTTAACCGACATATGAAATATTGCGACCAATGCTACGTTGTTTGCACATTTGTAAGTCAGCATTTAAATGTGTTGGTCTCCTATTCAAGGCTTAATTATTTTAGGTATTCAGCCATGCCAATAGTCAACAATTAAACAGATTTACATTTGTGTCTCATAAGTGATTGATAGCACTATTTAGTCATACAATAACAGGGTTACCACTCTTTTCCAGAGATCATATTCCAGGACATTTCCAGGACATTTTCATTGATGATCAAGCTGGTATGACCATCTAAATTTAGTTCCTAATTTAGTTCCTAAATAGTCTAATATGTTCTTCTCAGTGGAAGTCTACATTGAAAGACATGTAGTCTATGGCTATCAATGAAATCATCTCTTACATACTTAAAAATGATGGCAAATTGATAATAGAATAATGCAACCACAGATGTACAGCACTTCACTTTATTAGTGCAACCAAGTAACAATGATGGGCAACTCTCATCTTTCTCTTTTCTCAAAAAATATAAAATGAGCTAAGAAAAAAACAAAAGAGCCAGCAAAGGAATCAGGAAGCTGCCTTATTGAAATAATTAAATGATAATAATGATCAGAGGATCAGTGCTTTAATGACCTAAATAGAACTGAATGACAAAAATGGCCACAAATGTTTCTCAACCTAACTCAAATTCAAAATATTCCTGCATAATCATGATATTCATCCTGCTAAGTGGTCGATTCAAAACAAAGCAAATGTCACTTTTTTTTTATTTGAGTTACCGCAAACTCTGAAAAAATCGCACCGGTGTAAAGACGCACTCTGTATTTGAAGATCTCTCAGAGATTAAAAAAAATTTAAACTGTCTTCCTGCATTGCGATGTCTATTATGATCAGGGATGTCTACAACGTGGAGTTTCTGTGCAGCTGTGTCGCTCTTTTTGTTCCGTTTGTTTTCACTATCGGGAGTTTGCACTCCTGCTACCAAACTTTTTGGAGCCAGGGACCCCTTACAGGTGAGAAAATTGTCCATGGCCCCCTCATAATTGCAACACAGATTAAGTACATTAGTGATGTGTCATGATCAAAAGCTGCGGCTCTGAAAGATTACACTTTATTATGAATCAGAAGAGCCGGCTCACGTCGAGAGAGAGCCGGCTCCCAGTTTTTTCCTTTCGCTGCTTAGCTCTCACAGTGCTCAGCCCCAGCTCTGCTCACAGCAGAACTTTGTTTTGATTGGTCAGCATGGCGGCCATGCGGCAAATCATATTTGAGGATATAGGATACAGGTGATTGAGGGGAGGCTGTGTATCCTGGCTTCATCTGTTCCTTCAGAGAGGGTCTTCTTGAGTTTGGTTTTGGTTCTGTTTGTTTGAGTTTGGTTCTGGTTCTGTTTGCTTTGCACAACCCTAACCCTAACCCTAATCACAACCCTAACCCTAACCCTCTGTTTACTTAAGTTGGTTCTGTTTCTATTTACTTGAGTTGGTTCTGGTTCTGTTTGTTTGAGTTTGATTCTGGTTCTGTTTGCTTGAGCTTGGTTCTGGTTGGGTTTGGTTCTGGTTCGGTTCTAATTCGGTTCTGGGACGGTTTTGGTACGGTTCTGGTATGGTTCAGTTCAGTTCTGGTACGGTTCTGGTACGGTTCTGGTTCGGTTCTGGTTCGGTTCTGGTTCGGGTCTGGTTCAGTTCAGTTCAGTTCTGGTACGGTTCTGGTTCAGTTCCGGTTCGGTTCTGGTTCGGTTCTGGTTCGGGTCTGGTTGGGTTGGGTTTGGTTGGGTTTGGTTTTGGTTCTGTTTGCTTGAGTTTGGTTCTGGTTCTAACCCTAACCCTAACCCTAATCCTATCCCTAACCCTAACCCTAATACTAACCCTAAACCTAACCCTAACCCTAACCTTTATCCTAACCTAACCCTAATCATAACCCTCTGTTTGCTTGAGTTGGTTCTGTTTCTATTTACTTGAGTTGGTTCTGGTTCTGTTTGTTTGAGTTTGGTTCTGGTTCTGTTTGCTTGAGTTTGGTTCTGGTTCCAGTTCTGTTTGCTTGAGTTCTGTTCTGGTTCGGTTCGGTCCCGGTACGGTTCTGGTATGGTTCGGTTCAGTTCAGTTCTGGTACGGTTCTGGTTCGGTTCTGGTTCGGTTCTAGTTGGGTTGGGTTTGGTTTGGTTGGGTTTGGTTTTGGTTCTGTTTGCTTGAGTTAAGCTTTGTTTCTGTTTGCTTGAGTTTAATTCCAGTTCTCACCGTAACCCTAACCCTAACCCTAATCCCAACCCTAACCCCAACCCTAACCCTAACCCTAACCCTAACCCTAACCCTAACCTAACCAAGATCCTAATCATAACCCTAATCCTAATCATTACCCTAACCCTAACCTAACCTAACCCTAACTCTGATCCTAACCCCAACCCTAATCATAATCCTAACGTAACCCTAACCCTAACCTAACCTAACCCTAACTCTAATCCTAACCCCTAACCCTAATCCTAACCCCCAACCTTAATCCTAACCCTAACCCTAATCACAACCCCAATCACAACCCTCACCCTAACCCTAATCCTATTCATAACCCTAACCTAACCAAAATCCTATTCATAACCCTAACCCTAATATTAACTCTAACCCTAATCCTTACACTAATCTTAATCCTAATCACAACACTAACCTAACCCTAACCCATCCCTAATCCTAACCCTAATCATGACCCTAACGTAACCCTAACCCTAACCCTTATCCTAACCCTAACCCTAATCATAACCCCAAACCTAACCCTAACCATAACCCTAACCCTAACGAAACCCTAATCACAACCCTAATGCTTACCCTAATCACAACCCTAACCCTAATCTCAACCCTAACCCTTATTACAACCCTAACACTAATCACAACCCTAACCCTAACCTTCTGTTTGCTTGAGTTTGATTCTGGTTCAGGTTCTGTTTGTTTGAGTTCAGTTTTGGTTCGGTTGGATTCTGGTATGGTTCTTCGGTTCTGGGTCGGTTCTGGGTCGGTTCTGGTTCGGTTCTTGTACGGTTCTGGTATGGTTCTGGTTCGGTTCGGTTCGGTTCTGGTTCAGTTCTGGTACGGATCTGGTACGTTTCTGGTTCGATTCGGCTCTGGTTCGGTTCTGGTTCATTTCTGCTACGGTTCTGGTATGGTTCTGGTACGGTTCTGGTTCAGTTCAGTTCTGGTTCAGTTCTGATTCGGTTCTGGTTCGGATCTGGTTCAGTTCTGGTACGGTGCTGGTTCGGTTCTGGGTCGGTTTTGGTTTGGTTTTGGTTGGTGTTTGGTTGGGTAACCCCAACCCTTACCCTAACCATAACCCAAACCTAATCCTAACCCTAATCCTAAATTTAACCCTTACCCTAACCCTAATCCTGATCCTAACCCTACTCACCACCCTAATCTAAACCCTAACCCCAACCCTAACACTAATGACAACCCTAACCCTGATCACAACCCTAACCCTAACCCTCTGTTTGCTTGACTTTGGTTCTGGTTCATGTTCTGTTAGCTTGAGTTAGGTTCTGGTTCGGTTTGATTCTGGTTCGGTTCTGGTTCAGTTCTGGTACAGTTCTGGTACGGTTCTGGTTCGGTTCGGTTCTTGTTCAGTTCTGGTACGGATCTGGTATGGTTCTGGTTCGGTTCGGTTCTGGTTCAGTTCTGCTACGGTTCTGGTATGGTTCTGGGTCGGTTCTAGTTCGGTTCTGGTACGGTTCTGGTACGGTTCTGGTCCGGTACTGGTTCGGTTGGTTCTTGTTCAGTTCTGGTACGGTTCTGGTTCAGTTCTGGTTTGGCTTTGGTTGGTGTTTGGTTGAGTAACCCCAACCCTAACCCTCATCCTATCCCTAAACGTAACCTTAACCCTAATTCTAACCCTAACCGTAACGAAACCCCAATAACAACCCTAACCCTAATCTCAACCCTAACCCTAATCACAACCCTAACTCTAATCTCAACCCTAACCCTAATCCTAACCTTTATCCTAACCCTAACCCTAATCCAAACCCTAACACTAATCTTAGTCCTAATCCTTATCCTAGCCCTAATCCTAATCCTAACCCTAACCCTAATCCTAACCCTAATCGTAACCCTAACCCTAATCCTAACCCTCACCACAACCCGAACCCTAATCCTAACCCTAACCCTTATCATATCTCTAGCCCTAATCACAACCCCAATTCTAACCCTCTGTTTGCTTGAGTTTAGTTCTGGTTCTGTTTGCTTGAGTTTGGTTCTGGTTCCGGTTCTGTTTACTGGAGTTTGGTTATGGTTCGGTTCGGTTCTGGTACGGTTCTGGTTTGGTTCTGGTTGGGTTCTGGTACGGTTCTGGTTGGGTTCTGGTACGGTTCTGGTACGGTTCTGGTACGGTTCTGGTTCTGGTTCAGCTCTGGTACAATTCTTGTACAGTTCTGGTTGGTTCTGTTCTGGTTCGGTTCTGGTTCAGTTCTGGTACGGTTCGGGTTCGGTTTTGGTTTAGTTCGGGTTTAGTTGGGGTTTGGTTCTGGTTGGTTTTTGGTTGGGTTTGGTTCTGGTTCTGTTTGCTTGAGTTTGGTTCTGGTTCTGTTTGCTTAAGTTTAGTTCTGGTTCTAACCCTAATCATAACCCTAAACCTAACCCTAATCATAACCCTAACTCTAATCTCAACCCTTACCCTAACCCTAATCACAACCCTAACCCTAATCCTAACCTTTATCCTAACCCTAACCCTAATCCAAACCCTAACACTAATCCTAATCCTAACCCTAATCCTAACCCTAACCCTAACCCCAATCCTAACCCTAACCCTAATCATAACCCTAATCACAACCCTAATCCTTACCCTAACTCTAATCACAACCCCAACCCTAACCCTAATGCTAACCTTTATCCTAACCCTCCCATTTCCAGGTGTTTTCCAGTACTGGAAAACTGGTCAACTGTTTTCCAGGTTTTCCAGGACGCGTGGGAACCCTGAATAAGCTTGCTGTAGCTTTACCACTGAGATACAATTTAACAGTTTGCTGGTAACTTATATAATGACTGAGTCATTGACACAGGAAATAAGGGTGCCAAGGGTGCTGCAGCACCCACTAAAATCAGGCACAACGACAACCATCAGCGTATGAAACATTTACACTTGTGTATTTCTCTTTTATGGGATATTCAGATGTAGTTCACCGACACGCAAGTGGAGCAGAGGCGGATCATCAGTGCAGAGGGAGTGCTGCATTCTTGATTAAAATTTCACAGTAGTAAAAATAATTTACATGTTTTCCATTTAAACAAATTGTCACATATTAAGCTGAGAAAGCATGTGTATAAACAAACACATATTGAATGCACTGTGCCAAGCATTTATTGAACAACAAAAAAGGAGAAAGGTTGCCTATCACTTTCAACATTTTCAGCACCAAGGACAGCGCATGCCACTTCAGGGAGGTTTATAACGAAGCCAGCTCAACACAGCCAAGCCTTCTTTCACTCAGCATGCTCCACAAAGCCTGAAGCTCATTAGAGAAAACGTGTATCATGAAGCGAGTCAAGAACTTTCTTTGTGAACTCAAGCTTTCTGCTTCAGTCAGACTGACATAATGAGATGAGATGATAAATATATACAAAGGTTATTGCAGCAAAAATCTGATCTGCCGCTACAATTAAGGAAAGAAAGGAATCATGCAGAAGAATGTTGTTACTTAGTGAATTAATTTGAAATCACACTACATGCTCAGTGCCTCAGTTCATGTGTCAACTACACCCATGGTCTGATGCACTGTCCAGAGAGAGAGAGAGAGAGAGAGGAGAGAGAGAAGAGAGAGAGAGAGAGAGAGAGAGAGAGAGAGAGAGAGAGAGAGAGAGAGAGAGAGAGAGAGAGAGAGAGAGAGAGAGAGAGAGAGAGAGAGAGAGAGAGAGAGAGAGAGAGAGAGAGAGAGGAAACTCATAGGGACAGTAAGCTTTTCCCCCTCTCTCCTGGCATCCCTTCCTTTCGAATTCAGGTGGATCACAGGCTCTTCATCATGGACTGTCACTTTATTGCACGCTCTCTACAAACACACTCAGTCAGCTACACCAAACAGCTACATTTGAAAAAAAAATCCAATATAACTCTGAATGCTGCTGATAGTCACACCCACAGATTAAGAAACTGTGTCCAAGTCGCCTACAAAAATCAAAGCCTACCCTTCTTTGGTGAAGCAGGAGGTAAGCTAGTTGAGCTATATCCTGTCTGATTGCCTCAGTGTGTCTATAGATTTGAACGATTAATAGAGTTGGGCTGTGCCACGTAGCCTCTGTAAAATACAGCATCTCTCAATTTGGACACTGATTGTTTCAAATGTTGTGGTAATAATTCAACAGATATAACCTCAATGATATAAACATGTTTTATACTGGGACCTGTGTTTTCTGCATGTTTAGGGGCTCAGTGGAAGAAGAGAGGTTACTTGAGCTGGTGTAATAAATAAGTACTCATACCCATACTAACTAGTACTATAGTGCTAATACTGAGAGCCAAAACACTGAGGTTTATATGGTTTTCTTTTTTTGAGTCTTGTGATTAATCAGTGCATATGTTTCTTTGCCTTTTTTAGCAAACTGTTCCACTGCTGATGTTCCTAAATAGGCTTTATGGAATAACTTATGTGCATTCATCTCCCTCCTATTTAAAAGTAAAAACATATCTGACAGCACAACATCCTTATCTCCTCAGCAGTGCTCATCAGTCCTGTTCTGTTTTTTTTAGCAGCACAGACTTGATATGCAGCAATGGTGGCTTGGCTTTGAGGCAGTCAAAGCTCAGAGAGCTGGTACTGGCTTCAGAGTCAACAACAAGGTCCCAGACTTCTTCAGAGGGATAAAGAGAGCAGGGCTGACTGTAGCCCCCCCATACCTGAGGCCTTCTGTGACACTCACATGAATAAATCAATGCTAGAGAGAGAACATACACTGAGACTTTGGGGTTTATGCTTCTGTCATCAGGGCTTCCAGCTCCATAAAACCAATATTATCCATTAATAAATCACTCCCACTACATCTCAGTTCCCTTCCAGTCAACAATCAGGAATTTTTAATACATCGTCTCCAAGGAGAAGCTCCAGATAATCTGTCAGAACAGAATCAAGCCTCAGAGGGAGATTTTGGGTGCCTGTGGAAACGTGCATTTAACATGAACTATAATCTCTATTTCTCTATGCATGGCTCCTTAAATGTATCTGTTCCCTCTGCTTTTTTAAGAAAGTTGCATCACTGAAAAGTCATCTGAGGGATTTTACTACACAATGGCATATTATTGTTCTCTCTTGAGGCATCGACAACAAAAGTATGTGATGATAAAAAAGTTATGGATAATTCAAATCACAAAAAAAAGGCATTGTCAAATGGTGCCAGGTCACCACTGCATGTTTGATGATTATCAGTGCAGTGTCTTCTAAACAGATAATTAATGAACTTTGTTTCTTGTCTGTGTGGAGCCTCACTGTGAGCTGGAGCTCTTCACACCTCAGCCCTTTTATTTGATTGTCTCTGTGTGTTCCCATGCCAGCAGTCCTTTTATACTGTTTCCAACCAGGTTCACACTTCCCCTCTCATACTTCACTTGACTCTGTGTGTGTGTGTGTGTGTGTGTGTGTGTGTGTGTGTGTGTGTGTGTGTGTGTGTGTGTGTGTGTGTGTGTGTGTGTGTGTGTGTGTGTGTGTGTGTGTACGTGCCTCGCTCACACAAACCGTCCTCAAGGGAAATTGTCAAACGATGTTTTGGCCCCAGAGATGACTGGGTCAGTCTGTGTGCCTCTGCAGCAGGATTGGTTTTGGTTTGAAGCTTTGTTCTTCTGCTTTTAACTCCCCTGCATCACCACATCTCTTTGAACACAAACTCCTTTTGGGCTTTCTGGTCATGGTCTATGCATTGTTTTAGCGTTCTCTTGCAGGAGAAGAAGACGTCTGAAATGCACCCAATCATTCAATTAAAGAAGCCTCTTTGAAGACGTGTTCTGTTCCACTTTCAGGACATGGAAATCTCATATTGAGATACTTGGCAGTCGTATTACATATAAATTCCCACAGACCCTCTGTTGTCATCAGCTGACAGTCACACTGCTTCCTGACTTGAGGGGAAATGCATTGAAATGTCATATGTTGAATACATTGACAGATTTGACTGTTTCACTGACTGAAAGGAAGCCTTCAAGTTTCTGGATTGTGAAAGGCTGAAGAAATGTTCGTGATGCAAAGAGCAGAAAGTGTTGAAGCTGTGGTTGTTCTGACAGAGTAAGATAATGCTTATTATATTGACTCTTTTAGCAGCCGTGCAGCCTCCGTCTGACTTTAATTTTTAATTTGAGGGATTTCTTATTGTGTTTACTGGGAGTCTTCAGCCACTCTCTTCTCAGCTCCATGGAAATTGAATCTCCTCTCTGGTGTGGTGCTAATGCAGGCAGTTGGGTTCCTAATAGATTGAGTGTATATTGAAAGCTTCAGTTGCTCCTCAGGGTAGGTGCAGCTTAGTGAAGGAATTAGCCCAGTGCCTCGACAGATGAGAGGGGAGAATAGTTCCAAAATAGAAAAGCTTCATCTCTGTTCCTCCCAGTTTCCCTCTCTCCATTTCCTGTGTCAGCCTCTGTGTGTTTCCACGACTGTTTCCTCTTCCAGCTTAGTCACAGCCTTTTCTAACTTTACTGCACACTGAATCAGACTTGCTTTTTGGGTTGAAATAAACTGATACATAGCTTGGTAATTGATCAATACTAATTAGTGATGTGGCAGAAAAGAGGACTGATGACACGGCCACAGCTGCACCCCTTGCTTCTATGTGCAGCTGACCCTATTTAAGTAGGTATGGTACAGCTGTGTAAGTGGTGCGTCCACCTGGTGCAGCCAATGAAGAAGCCTGATTAGTGCACAGCAGTGAGTCAGAAGAGAGTGCCATGCTATCCAGTTCAAGAGCCTGTGTACCCCTGAAGCCTTGAGCTGTCTGTAGTTAGGTTCACTCACCTATGTGTCATGTTGGAAACTTGGAAATGTCCAGGTCAAACTTTATTTACGCACACACACATTCATCAGGATTTGTAGTTGCTAGACACACTAGGTATTAGGGCTGCTGTTTTCTGTGCTTGTGGTTTGGTCCACAGAGAAGTGAGTGAGGTTTTTTTATTAATTTTCACTGATTAGAGAGATATGTTTAAAAAATCTAGTTCAGAGTCCTCTTTGTTTTATTTATTGATTTGAACCGCACTCATGGCCTTTTCACTTCTGACTTTTTCATAATATCCTGCTTTATACCAAGAACTACTGGTTTATGTTTCTTCCCTTTTCCCCATGAGCTGGGTCGTAACAAATGATGTTACCAAGACTCCTGTTGTAATGCACTGCTATGGACTTTACCCAAGCTCTTCCAGGGATGCTGGCGTGCACCTGGCAGCTGATTCGGTAAGGCTGAAAAGCACCTGGCAACAAGCTCATCAGGGGGCCTTGGCATGCACCTGGCGAAAGTTTCATCAGGGGGCTCTGGCGTGCACCCTGGGGTCATATCAGCAGGGGGCTTGGACAAGCACCTGGCATTTAACTTTGCCAGGGATGTTTGTTGTTTAACATTCAAATCAACAACCATTTTTTCCAAGGACTGAACCTCTACAACAAGCAATGAAAGGAACAAAATCTTAGTCCTCATATAGAGAGGTGTTTGCAGACTCTGGCTTGTCCTTATAAATAGGTTCTTCCTATAGACTGTATAATAAATGGACATAGTATCCGTGACGTCACACATCTGTATCTGAAGCGCCGTTTTGAAGCCCATCTTTGGCGGATGCCATATTGTAAATTCTGAACTCAACCTAACTTCTATTGAGCTTGTGTGAGGTAAAGAGGCAGAGTTGAGTCATGCTTGAGCTTCCTTGCCAACAACAGGTACATAGTTCCTGTCTGTCAATCAAGTCAGCTGTGCCTCTCAATATGGAAAACTGTTCATCTTACTATCTTCAAAACTGCTGCAAAATGAAAAAATTCATCCCCCATACAGTGTGTGTTGTGAGAGAAATTAGCTATCCAAGCGTTTTGGATTTGTGCGTTGTGGATTGGATTGTTGGATTGTGGTTTCCAGCCTCAAGCGACACTCGAGAAACTGCAGTTTCTAACACTTCGCATTGGCTTCAATTCTCGCAGCCGGAGGTTGGCCTAAAGGAGAAGAAAAAAAACACTTACCTAGCTTACTAACACAATAAATTCTGCCATCTGTTCCCCCCTGTTGAAGCACAGGCCTACTGTGAAGAATCTGGGAATTTGGTTTGATAGTAGCTTTAACTCTGAGTATCACAATAAAACCAGTGCAGTCCTGTTTCTACCATGAAAGAAACATCATCAGACTCCAATCTGTTTCATAATTTTGAGACACAGTGGCCATTTGTCTTGAACTGGGGATATCCCTATCAGCTTTTTGGCCCACGAACATGATCCATATTTGCTTAGTTTTTTTTTTAGATCTTTAATAATGATTTTTAAGATCTAACTGCTGATCTTCAAGGCTCCTCATGGTCTCTCTTCATACTACATATCTGATGGTCTTGTATGAACCAGTCATCATGCAGTCTGAGATCCTCGGGTAGAGTTCTTCATGTAGTTGTAAGGCTCAACTGAATACTCATCAGCATCGAGTCAGTGTCCTGACTTTCATCATCCTCATAAAGATGGAACATAAAATCATACACCTTACACTTATTTAGCATAAAGACACAAATATTGCATAACTGCTGTCCGTATTGAGGTTTATATTAATAATGAGCTATAGGGTTTGGGGAAAGCAGATAGTAGCAATCAACCCTACATTAAATATCCTGTATAATTATTTTTTTTCAGATTATCATGTTTGATTAAAACTTTCAATACAGGAAGATTGATGAGCCTACACACTGTGATTCTTCAGTTTGAACTGGTCATCTGACCTTCAGTATATCTTTTTTGGTCACAGTTTACAGTAAGGGTCCCTTAATTGACCTTAATTAATGCATTATAAAGCATTAATTAACAGTGTAATAATATTTTAATAATCATCATAATGTATTAAATAACATTAGTTAACATTATAGTTAATGCATTAATAAGCAGTTAATAAATGTCTAATGTGCAGAGTTAATACATAATTTAGTATTAATAAAAGTTACATAATGTAATTAGTTAACCATTAGTGAATGCTTTCTGGACCCTTATTGTGAGGTGTTAAACATGTATCCCTTAGGTAACAAATTACAAATGCTTAACTGCCTCATAAGCATTACTTAACCATAATTAACCATTACTGACTGCTTTTTGGACCCTTATTGTAACGTGTATGTTATGTATCCCTTAGGTAACACGTACGCTGAACCACTATTAAATGAAATGTAGTTGAAGCAGCACATATAAAGAATGAACAAACATGACCTCTTATTTTTCAACATGACAATATGATGAGGGGGCATTAACATAGCAGCATAGTGTGTTCTCCCTGTCGATCAGTCTTCCCGCTCAGTCAGTCTACCCGTCTGTCTACCTACCCAATCTGTCAGTCTCCATGTATGTCAGTCTACTTGTATGAGTCTATCCCTGTCAGTTTCCACACTGTCTCTCCCCTGTTAGTCGGTCACTGACCCCTGTCAGTCTCCCCATGTCAGTCTGTCTATCCCTGTCAGTCTGTCTATCCATGTCAGTCTGTGTATCCATGTCAGTCTGTCTATCCCTGTCAGTCTGTCTATCCATGTCAGTCTGTCTATCCTTGTCAGTCTCCCCATGTCAGTCTGTCTGTCATCTGTAATGTATTAATTAACTCTGAGCAGTAGACATTAATTAACTGCTTATTAATGCATTAACTATTATGTTTATTAATGTTAGTTAATGCATTCTAGGTCAGGTCAGCAGACTCAGTGACACTTTTACATCTCTTCTGAAAACGTATTTCCTGTCAGAGAGCAGTTACCGACCTCACCTGAGTTTATTGACCGTCCTGTTGTTTCTGACTCTGTGATTTGATGTTTTTTATTGACAGCCGAGAGAAGCTCTCTATAAACAAAGATCTACTGATATACATACAGGCTCACATTTATAGTAAAGTGCATCCATCCATTATCAGGACCACTTATCCATTCTGGGTCACGGGGGGCTGGAGCCTATCCCAGCTGACTTTGGGTGGAAGGCAGAGTACACCCTGGACAGGTCGCCAACCTACCACAGGGTAGGAGACATGGAAAGACAGACAACCATTCACGCACACATTCACACCTACAGGCAATTTAGTGTAACCAATTAACCTGGAGAGCATGTTTTTGGACTGTGGGAGAAAGGCAGAGTACCTGTAGAGAACCGGGAGACAATGTGCAAACTACACACAGAAAGGCACCTGCCCAACCCGGGAATCCAACCAGTAACCTTCTTGCTGTGAAGCAGCAGCACTACCCACTGCACCACCGTGCAGCCTATAGTAAAGTCAAACATATTTATTTATTTAGCACCATCCAAGAGCACATGCCACTAAATGTTTCATAAAAAAATGAAAAGAGATCAAAGCAAGGAGATTGAACAGACATTTAAAAGGCTGACAGATTTAAAAAGGCAGGTCAAAACCCATGGGTCATCAGTTGCTTTATAAAAATGTTCAGTGACCTCGGTTCACAGGTAGACAAGTCCAACGTTTAGGAGCTACAACCTCAAGCATACAGTCTCCTTTAATTTTAATCTAAACAGCAAAATGGGATCAGAGGACCTCAGAGCTCTGATAGAGTCTAGTGATGGAGCCAGTGCAAAGACATGAGGATGGCTGATAATTGACACCCTCTTTAGGATGTTGCCAAGAGTGGTGAGGAGAGAGTTACAATAACGTGAACAAACATCTTCAACTCATCTTGACTTGAGTTTAGAGATGTGTCTTAGATGTTAAAATGAAGAGCAAGCTAATCTGTTACATGCTAATCCAGACTCAGGGCCACATAGACACCATCAGGGCGGGTTTAACAGAAGATAAAGAAGACTTCTCTTCACCTCTGGAGCAGCAGGAGAACTTCTGTTTCATCTGTTTTTAGCAGGTGAAAATTATCTGTTCACAAAGTTCACACCAGGGATTTGCGCGTTTAGTGGACTAAGGGCCTGATCTACTAAGATCCCAAATAACGAGCACTAAATTGCGTGTGCAAACTAAAAAATTGCACGTGCTATTACTGGGCGTGTTACAGGTGATCTACTATGACTTTGTGCGCAATTGATAACAGGTGCAAAATTGGTGCGAACTGCCCTATTTAAAAGAAGATTTTGCATGTGCCACCAGCTGTCATCATGGAGAGTTTGAGAGAGCAGAGTGGCCGTAAACAAAAAATGAAGTTTGAAGCCATGGCGTTGGAGGTCTTGGTGGAGGAGGCAAATAAACACACTGGTGAACTCAAGCAGAGACATCCCAGCGTTGTCAGAAGAAACACGATTTGGGAGGCCATCTGTGAAAAGGTAGATTCTGTGAGCGAAACCAGAAAATCTGCCGATGAAATAAAAAGAAGATGGCAAGTTATCTGCAGAAGAAAAAAGGAAATACTTTCCCTTATTAAAACCTCTGGGCATTTCTTAAATTGAACACATTTAATTAAACCAAATGAATGTGCTTCGTGTGCCTCGTTGAATATAGAATGGAAAAAAACGTGATTTCATTATTTGAAAAGTGTTTTAGTAAGATTTCATTATTTGAAAAGTGTTTTAGTAAGTTGTCCATCATGACCGTAAAAATAAGAATCAATTTTTTCTTAAATGGAGCATGTTCATCAGATGTCCAAATCAGCTCAGACCAGAAAACACCTCAGCAGAGCCCCGAAGGCGTCAAGGTGAGAGCTGTGTCCAATGTGGCGCGTGACACTCTGACCATCATTACGCACACGAAGCAGCTGGTCAGTGCTGTGTCTGGGCTGACAATGGCCGTCAATGCCCTGGCAACAGTCCGGAGGTCATTCAGTGGCAGTGTTCCTTCAACTGAGCCGCCGGAGAATGAAGAGGGAGGGGAGAGCACAGGAGATGAACGTTCATTACGCACGGGTGGACACGCTGAGACGCTGGCACTAACTGTGATGGTGCGCAGGATTGATCCAGACGCAAGAAAATGCAGTGTTGCAAGGAGTTTCTCCATAGGAGATATGGCATGGCTCCTTTTTGTGACTGGCTCTAAATCAGCCCTTAGGTCATCCAGCAGCTCAAAAATGGCATTGCTGGATAGGCGATATGACTCCATTTTTTTTTCTTCTGACAGTCCAAATATGTTAACACACACGGACGGAAGATTCTCTCTCTCCGTCGTCTGTCCTTGGATTTATGCCTCCTTCTTATCACAGTGACCACAGCCATTTGTGCGTAAAGCTGTGCCAGTTTGCACCTGCCTTTCAAACGTGCTAAATATAGACGCAAAAAAAAAACCTCCTGCTATCTGTTTCAGGTTTGATAAATCAGTTTGCGTGTACTAAATGATTACATTTGCATCTCCTCCTCCCAGTATTTTGTGCGTTCTGATAAGCTGCATGTATTCTGCATATTCATGACGGCAAACAAGCAAAATGGATTGCGCATGCTGTTTTGCTCATTTGACAGATGCAATCTTCGGTGCAACCGGTTAGTACATCAGCTTTGCGCGCGCTATCAAGTTTGCACATGTTTTTATACACGCAAGCCTTTAGTAAATCGGGCCCTAAGTGATTAAATGTAACCAGAGTTATGAGTCTATTGAACTAATTATTAATACTCTTATTATGTAGGACTGATTGTGCTGTGAATTGTGGTCATATGTTGTGTATACGCAACTGTGGCGCAGCTAATAATGGTTAACTGTCTGGGTTTAATCAAGCACAGACGGCATCTTGTAGCGCAGCATGATTTGGCAGTGTTTAAACTAGAAAGTGGAGATAAAGATGTATGTAGGCTGTGTCTGGTTAAAGTCGGTCAAAGCAGTCTATTTAATATGAATCTGGTCTCGCTCGAGGTTCCTGCCTGTTAGAGGAAGATTGTCCTTGCCGCTGTAACTTGCTAAATGCTGCAAAGTGCTCTACTCATGGTGGATTAAGATGAGATCAGACTGATCCCTGCTTGTAGGATGGGACTGGATCTTATCCTGTTTTGATGTTGGGTCTCTGTTAATAATATAACATAGCGTACAGTCTAGAGCTGCTCTGTTTTTAAAGTGTCTTAAAATAACATTTGCTGTGATTTAGTGTTATATAAATAAAGATTGATCACATGTTAAGCTGTGTGCTCTTATTTCAAATATTACTGAGTTTCTTTTAGCCTCCAGATGAGCCAGCTGGTTGAAATTCAAATTTCCATTTAAACCTTAGGAAATGAGTCACTTCACAGCATCCTTAGTTCACACGTGATGTGCAATGATAGGATAAGGTTATCAGCACTAATAAGGGCTTAAAGTTACGTGATGTAATACTACAACAGCTCACAGTTTTAACTGGCAGTGCAGCAGTCAGTCCTCTCTGTCATAGTTTGTCACTGAGATCAACACACAGTCTGTGTTTTACCATGTACTCTGACCTGCATAAGCCACAGGAGGTGTTTCTCTGAGCAGAATACCTTTAAATTACTTATCACCTGTGTCAGTATGTATTGATGTTCTGACAGTAAATTAATGATTTAATAACCCATAATATCTTCATGCCCTCATTTGAACAAAGGGAATTATTCATTAGGCCAAACGTCTCAGGGGAGGAGACACCCTGAAAAAAACCTCCCACATGTCACTTACATTTCATGCCAACTCAGCTCTTTAAACACCTCTGGATTTAAATTTAGATCTTTGTTACAAAGACTGTAGACAGGTAAATCATTTTAACAGGTGTTTGTGTCTCTTGTTGTTCAGATCTCCCATTCTAACAAGACAGGTAATCAGACAAAAATGTAATATTTGATGCAGTTTAATCTGTAGATGGGGTGAATCACATCAGTCTCATCAGCTGCAGCATCCAATCAATAACTGATATCCAATAAAGGAGTGTATGCATCCTCCCTCAGAGCTGCTCAGAGATGCCTACATGCTCATCAGAGGAGAAGGATTTCTGGACCAGCAAGGTACAGAATCATTTGGGTTCAAGCTACACACAGGAAAGTTCAGAGGCACCTACAGAAAACTATGCCTCTCTGCTGCACCAACACTGCCCTCTGCTGGACAAAAACAGTGCTGCAGATCTGAAACAGATCCAAATCAGAGACCTCATCAGGTTTTCAGCTAAATACAATCACACAGACTGTAAGTAATTTATCATGGTGTTAGGGTGCAAAAATCATTCATATTATTGACCACAACATGCTGTCCACTAGGTGTTTAACCAGTAAATTGATTTTTTTCACATGTTCCCCTCTCAGCTCAGATAACATCGAGTGATTCATTGCAGATAATTCTGTCCCTCAGCATCACAGCTGCTGAGGTCTTCCTCAGATTGAACCAGAACCAGAGGCTGTGACCTGCCTGTAGAGGCTGATTACTTTGTACAGTTGATTCTCTGCCTGACAGATTCAGTTTGTTTGCTTGTCTAAACTCATTCTCTAGTTTTCATTCCTGGCTTCATCATCATGCTGTAAGCCTTTAAACCTCGGATTTCTGTCACAGGAAAGTCACCTTGGTATGATGGATTACCATGAAGTTTTCATAGATATTCTTGCCCCAATATTACAAAAAGTATAACAGCAGGTTTTTGATAAGGAACATGTGGGCCCAACTTTCAATGAATCTGTAATTCCACTTATTACTAGTAGACAGATACGCAGCAAAGCCCTCTAATTCGAGACCTTAGCTTGCTTAATCTTGATCATAAAATCTTGACCAAAATCTTAGCCACACACTTGCAACAAGTATTGCCAAATGTCAATCACTTCAACCAAGTTATATTTTTGAAAAGTAAAACCTCCACTGACGTCAGACTCTGAGTCAGTTTCAAAACTCTCAATTACTACCACCTTCGTCATTGCCGAGAACGCCTTTGATAAGGAAAATGTCAATTTTGTTCTTTATTCTCTATCACTGTGTGTTTAACCCCAGTTCTATTAGGTGGGCAGAAACAATGTGTCATGAACCAAAGGCAGTGATGACAATGCCAACGCTTTTGTTAGTCTGACCAGAGGAACATGTCTGAACATGTCCATTGAGTCCACTGTTTATTATTTTCCTGGAGGTGCTTGTTTGGTTATAAGGGCACACCTTGGAATTAAAGGAGTTACGGTGGAGGACAAAGAACATAAGCTACTACTCTATGCAGATGATATATTAACTGTAGCATCTGACTCTTCAGCACCCCTGCCACATCCATCAAAATGTTCAGGATATACTGTTAACTGGAATAAATCAAAAGCAAAGCCCATCGTGTCTCACAATGAAGGGAGAGGAGTTTAACTTTAGGTAGATAGGAAATTGAATAAATATCTTGGCATTAATCTCTATGGAGATAATGGGTAAATAGTAATGCTAAATTTAAACCCACTACCTTGGTAGACAGGAACATATCTTTAAAACTGGAAGAAGCTGAAAGTTAGGCTACAGGGAAACGATTGTGTTATAAAAATTATAGTTGCCCCAAAGTTAATCACTGTTCAACTGTGTTATGGTGATGCTTATCAACATACCATCACCTTTTCATCACTAAAAAGTCAAGAATAGATGTAGATAAAGCAGCCTGAATGGTTACTATTCAATCCTGTTGAGATATTATCTCAAACAATGTTTAATACAGCAAACCCAGTCCTTTTATACTACTGTGGCACAATTCAGATGTCAATATAGAAAAAAAACTGTGCACTGAACATATTGGCACTCCAAAGGTTTAAGCACAAATGGCGATGTGTCCGTGGATGGTGTGTCTTTTGTATAATAACCTTAAGAATTGGTTTAGTTTGGTGGAGAAAAGTAATTTCAAAACATTTACAGATAATGAGTTTGCCATGTCTTAACATTACAAGACAAGGATCTTGGAACTAAAAGTAAAGAATGTCAAATCTTCGCCTTCTGTTACTTGGCCAAAAATGGGAGAGAGCAATGATGGCACTAACAGAGTAAATCTGCTTCCACTTGCTTTTTGGTTTGAAACACTGGGGAACTTTTAATGTTGCTCTGATGTGAGAACAGTATTAAGTATGTCAACACTACGCAAGGATCTCAAGTCATCAGGATTATGTAAGCCACAACCTATTGCTGCATTTCTTCCCCCATTCTCTACTCCCCATATTTCCTGTCTGTTTCATATCAATAAAGGCAAAATTAACCCAAAAATATAATTTCTAAAGCTGTATAAATACCTGAATGATTATTTCTTTTGCTCATATGTATTACTTTAAATGTTCATGTTCTCTCTAATCACACACTGGAGTCTGCCTCCATGAGTCATGTATGCCACATGTTCCTTTATTCTATTTATGTCACAAAGTGAAAAAGAGTCTGGGTGTTGTGCCAGGAAGCAAGATCAGAGGGTTTAAGCCAAAGTTTTCAGTGTCATTGAGCTTGCTCTTATTAACCACCTGACTCTAAACTCATCACCTTCTTGCTGCCTGACATCGTTTTCCATGGGCAGTATAGATCATTTGCTTAGGTGATTATGATTATGATTATGGAAACATTAGTAACCATTACTTTGAATTCATAGGGTAAGGCTTTGCAGTTACAGTAACACACTCTGTTTGCATCACAGAAGAATTCAGCATTCAGTGAGTGGTGAATATAATCTCAACCCCCAGCAGTCTCCCTCCTTTTTTCAGCAGTACAATCAAAGAACAATGAGGGCACAGCATCAAAGGATACTGGATTCAGTTTTTACATCTTGACCTAAAATCCTGCCAAGTCCATTATAATCTGCTGGTTTTGCAGCAAAAAAAACTGATAGGCTGATAAAATTGATTAGTCTTAAGGAATTTAGACTCCATGCCCCAGCTGAAATCATGTGCATAACTGTTAAAGTTTCAGAGCTGTGCAACATAAGAAATTCACAAGAGGCGCCATGAGTGTATCACAAGGTTGAATAAATTAAATTCCAGATAAACACAAACATTTTATGTCCTCTACTGTAGCAGCAGTGTTTGTTATTACCACAGTAACTTTTCATCATCTCTTCTTGTTATATCAGTCTAACTGAAGCAGACAGTGTAAATGGAGGAAGTGTTGAATGATGCGATAAACAACCCCTTTCATGTGAGCATGATCAGAGTCTGAAGCAAAAAGCCTGAATTAACAGAGAGCATCATTAACCAGCTTCATCAAACCAAATATCTCTAACTAAAGCTTTGAGCTATAGAGCCGAGGCTTAGTGGCAGGGTCAGTAGTCACTGACTTAAATGGTCTTGGATTTGATACCTAGTTCGGTCACTTGATTAAAGTCAATATTTACTTTTTCCTACAGAATTTTAAGAAAAAATCCAGAATTATGACCTATATTTCAAAGTTATATCTTGCAATAATCTGACTTTAAACTCAGAATGAAATTTTTAAAAAATGTCAGACTACAAAAAAATGTTGTTGGCAAGGCCTGCAGTTTTTTTTCTTTCAGTTGCTCTCAATACTCTTCCATGCTTCCTCTCTTTTGCTGGAATCCAACAGCAAAACCACAACAATATCTCACTCAAGGTCATGATGTTGTTCTGCATGTCAGCACTGTTGTGAATTGGCTGTAGGCAAAGATAAAGGAGAAACTGCTGTGAATAATTTCACTGATATAATTTTCACATAATGTTCAGAACAACATTATGACCCTGAGTGTGATATTGCTCTTATACAACAGATAAACAACCAATATAAAGCAGCAAAAAGTGAAAATCAACATTAGATTATTGTTTCAGCTTTAACTAAAACTGGAACGACAACCCAAACAATGTCCTGCACTCTGCTACTTTGTGCCCACACTTAACAGTACTGAGGACACTGAGGTGGAGTGATTCACAGATTAAAACGTCCAAGTGAGTTGGAACTGTTGTAAAATAGTACTCCAACTAATTATTGTCATTCCTAAACTTTTAAGTTTAAGTTTCAAATATAAGTCTATAATAAATATATTTTTTCATGCTGTCTGTAGGTCTCCATGTCTGTCTGTTTTCAAACCACCAGGCAAAGGTGCCATATTTACACCACTGTCTCTCCTTTGGTGTGAATGTCTGAAAGGTGTGATGGTGGGACCAAGTCATCCGGCTGCTGTGCTGGCACCAGAGGTGTTACAGAGACAGGATCACAGTGCACTGGCAGAGCAGGCAGGGTGAATGGTGCTGTGTGTGAGGGCTTGGCTGCAATGCTGTAACACAATGTGAAATCACCCACTGAGACACCGATATCTTGCTGTAGCAGGATCAGTTTTAGAGTAAAAGGGTGTGATGATGGCGGTGTTACATCACATGCTGTTGCAGACTTGTTATATAGAAAAATTTCGCTTTCTTTTTATCTTTCCCCCTTTCTTGTCCAATCCAGTGTCAGTAGCTGTCTTTCCACCAGTGTGTTTGGTTCTACTCAAGGTTTTTGCCTGTCCAAGGACCTTTTTATGTGTTTCTGTTGTTAAGTGCTCTCTCTTAGTGGATTAATGCTGGGTCACTTTAAATAATAAGAACATAGTCAAGACCTGGTCTACATGTAAAGAAGCATGCGATAACTCTGAGTAACATTTATGAATTTACTGTTGTTACCACTTTACCTCTGCCTCTGAGGATGAACTCAGAGGAGGCCTCCCAGTTATAAAATAGAAAGTTTGTACACAGGACAAAACAGCAGCTGGTCACTGATTAGCTGCATTCCTCACTCTGGGGGAGAGCTCGGGGGAGGAGACCCTGTCTGTGCTGTCGACAAATGTGAAAACAGTGGGGGGACAAACACACACAGATGACGGGGGGGTAAACAAGTGTGCCATTCCTTGTTTTTCCAGGGCTCCATTGCAGAGACAAACTGCAGCACACAAAGTTGCTGTGGAGTCAAACAGTGGTCATGACCTGTGACTGGGGCATACCACAAAGAGTCCCACTAAAACTGATAAAGATCACTGATAACAATACTTGAAATGATTCACTGTTTATTATTTTCTACTGTGGTCAATTTGTAATCATGTCTCAATAAAATAATTAATAAAAGCATAAGGCAAACCTTATCCAGGGAGCAGTAGTGTAACAGATTCTAACGTTGACATTTGGTTGAAAACACGGTGAAATCTGAACTCAACTACATTCAACCAATTTTGAACAGTCTGTGTTCATTATGGTTAAAAGACCAACATTTTAGAGGGCACTGATTTGTTTTGTAATTTTGAAAATGTCCATTTAAGAGCTGAAAGGGGATAGCTTGTCTATGCAAAGACATAACTACAACACTTACACTGTTACTGCAAGCTGTCCACCCCTGACTACGATCCCTGGATGATCTAGTAGACCGATACCTGAGGGGCAGTTACGTATTTTAGATCCAACAATCATTAGCAGACTTACGTGCTAATGATTGTTGGATCAAACACAGCATCAATCATACATTTCATTTTACTGGTGACTGAGATAAAATAATACAATCCTTTTAGCCACCAGACATGCAAGGTTTGTGTGTGAACATGTAAGAAATCTGTGAAAACATCTTAACATCTAGACATTCAGCCAGCTTTGCCACATAGACGGAGACAAAAATGCTCCATGGGTTGTTGTACACAACACTACATATTTGCAGGGAGTTGTTCACACACCTCTGTTGAACATGAGTAAACACATCATGAGGAGGAGGACTCTGCATTCATCAGGTTTCTGGCACACTGTAGATCTGCTGCCCGAGGAAGACCTTCTTCCTGCTTGAATATCTCTGCCCAGCTACACATAGAGCTGTGTTAGTGGGTTACTTTAAATCTGAAACTCATTCATTTCATTTCTGTAGAGTTAAGGAGAGTTCAGATTATGTCTATCTTTCAGAATAAAAATCAAACATTTAAATCCTAAACTTTATTAAAGCTCTCTGTGTCCTCTTAGATCTGAACTTGTCATCCTGATCAGAGACCGCCCACTCAAGCCACATATCTGCTGCTGATTCTTTACAGCAACACACAACAAAAACACCAGATATGTACAGTGAGCTAATCTCATTTGATACTAATCAACCAGTGTCATCTACACCCTGACTAATCATCATTCTGGGGGAATGAATGTATTTTCATACTCTGCTAAACTCTTGTTGAGCCTATGTGCTTCAGACATTAAGAGCATTATACAGGACGGGTCAACGCAGAGATGCTGGGTCAGATGGAGCTTTGTTTACTGGCAGACTTAAGGAGACTTATGTTTACATGTTGCCTTCTCTTATCATTACCCAGGTCCCATTTGTGCCTTTTGTGCCAGTTTGCTGCTCTCTGCCTCCCAGCAGGGGGGAGGGTCCTTTATTTATCCCATTAGGGCCCATTAGAGCAGACATGTGGTGCGGATCTTCACACCAGCATTAATGGGCTGCACACTCCGCCAGCGCTTCTCTGACCTGTGTCCTCTTAATGCATTAGAGTGTGTTCAAAAGTTATTGAGGAAAAGGTGAAAAAATGAAATAGCAAGTTGTTATTTCCGATTTGATACCTTGATATATCTTATTTTAGCTGTGGAAAAGAACAATCACAGTGGTAGCATATTGTTTTTCGTTATAAAGCCATATTGATACACTTTTTTCTTTTTTTAAACCCAGGTGAAAAAAAATGTTTTATTTTCAAAACTTCAGCCCAGTCTTGGTGATTGCTGGCTCTTTAGTGCACCCTCTTGCTGCAGCCCACTCATATGGAGCAGTTTGGAGAAGAGGCTCTTGTCCAAACAGCAGAGAGCCGCAGGGAGGCGAGAAATCTCAAACCAACAGGTTGTTTGTGAAAACAAAGAGGAGAAAAGTCAGACACCATCTGTGAAAAAGGCAGCAGGGAGCAACAGTAAACTAATTAACAAGAGAAAATTAGATTGAGACCAATGCTGTCCATCACTTCACACCCACAGCACATGACCCATTACTGCAAAAATTAAGGGAGACCACTCCAAATTCAAGCACCAAATACAGATTTCTGACCTCTTCTTATCTTAAAACATATTCTGTGGTTGAATGGTTAAAATGAACTTGTTTTTTCTTTGCATTATTCGCAGTCTGATAAAAGTTGTCATTTCCTGTAAAAGGAGACCGAAGGGAGACACGTTCAATTTGAAATTTCGGGGTAATGTTGAATAAAACAAAATCGGATCAACGTTTCTTATCTTTTCCTACTTTAGTCTTATTATTTGACTACAGTCAAATCTGATTTTAGTCTTGAAATGCAGAATTAAAACAATCTCCCAACTCTACTTTTTTGTTTTGGGTGTAGTTACATTTGGGCTTGATATCCTGCACATACTGTCTGCTCACTGTACAAAATATTGTAGTCTCATGAAACTGAAATGTGTGCATACTTTGTCCATTAGTCTTCAATATATGTTTACATCTTCTGATCCTAAACTTGTCATGAGCAACCTAATCATATTCTGCAGTATCATTTGTTATTTCTTTGTGGGATTATAATTAAGGCTCTCACTGGTTGCTTCTCATGCTTTTTAAACTATAACAGTGTTTATATGTGGCCGAATGTTACAGACGGTTTTACTATCACAGTGTCGCTTAAAGCTTTTCTTCATTTGTTAGACATTCTTCATTCATCTGCGAACATTTGTCAGCTGTATAGAGGAGGGGAGAAGGGAGAAGGGAGAGGGAATCCCCCCCCCCCCCCCCCTCAGTGGGGCTTTATAATCCCCGGCACAGGATCGTCCTCGTCTCTCTCTCCTCTGTGTGAGCTCCAGCTGCTGCAGTCCAGGCTCACAGTCGTGTAGCACAAGTGTTGTCCTCTAACAGGCGAGCATACCCGCTGCTCAGTGATTGAATTATAGTTTCATTATTTCGGTTCTGGGAGAGTTCCTCTGGGAAACAAAGCGACAAACATGAGTTCCGCATGCTTGCTTCTTCAGCGACCATCCCACGGAGCTGCCCGGTGGTCACAGCCGCAGACATCGAGCAGCAGCTCGGACTTAAACGTCAGGTATGTACCAGGTGGAGAGCGGGTGGAGCTCTGATTTTACTCGCTAAGGTTATAGCTAACATGAGGCTTCACTAAAAGCGTTTGAGACCTTGTACCACAGTGTGTTTTCCTCTGTTTCATTTGCTACTTGCAGTGAATAATAAGCGATTACACTGAACCACACCAGTATCTGTGTGTGATAACACAGCACGGATATGCTAACGCCATCAGTTAAAATAGCGGATGAGCTAAGCTAATGCTAGTTCCAAATGGTTGCTAGGCGACAGAAGTCACCGCTGTCCAGATTAAAATCTGTAAGAATGTGTTTCTTTTAGTTTATTATCTCAGCATGTGAGGGCGACAGGTACACTAAACCGGGTTTGAAGATAACTCAGGTGTGAATGTCGAACTAATCAAAGGTGCCCCGTGTTGATGTTCTTCACTGATTCAGAGGAGCTCTGATGGAGCCTAACTATGACAGTCATCTATAGAGGCGAGCTCTGCAGAGAGAAAGGGTGTACTCTTTAACCTACGTTAATGTTAAAGACAAGTTTGACGTTTTTTAAACCTATGACAAAGTGTATGGTTAGGTTAAAATAAGATTATCTTTTTTAAAAAAAGGTCCTCAAGTTAATTTCTTCACCTACTAATCAGTCCTTACTTGTGTCTTCTCTTTCTGCAGACAGAACACACTGTGGAGGCCGTGGTTATCCAGCAGGGACCGACCGGAGCAGAACCCCCAGAGCAGACTGTCCTGTGTAAGTTACACCTCCATCTGTCTAGGATCAAGCACTCAAACACTCGGCTGTTCATCATCCATCACTGCTTTTAGATCAGGAGCCTTAGGTGTCCGACTGTTGGCTGGTCAGGAGAATTGAAGATGTAGCTTTAAGCTCTGAGAAGTTTTGACAATCCATTACTGCTATATTAAAATGTTTAATTAATTTAACAGTTAGTCACTAATTCTAAAGAAGACCTGCAGATGAATTTAGGACAAGTAAAGGGTTGATGCAAAACTTCCACATTTCTTCCTTTAGGGCCTCTGTTCTCTTACACACCTGACAGTTTACCACCCATCTTAAGTTTTCTACTCAAAGGGTTCTGAATGATTGAATCTCCTGGACTTTATATTATGGCAAACACTATTGGTGCAGAGCTGTTGCCACAAAGTGCATCATACTGTAGTAAGCTGCAGATTCAGCAGATAATTAACTGTGATTTAACTGTGTCTCCTCAGCCATACTCCAGAGCCTCGGTGTCTGGCTGCTCATCAGATGGGAAACCTCAAGCCTTCCAGCACCCTGTCAGGTCAGTGTCCACTCTGTCTTTACCGGTTTAGCACTTACTATGTTTCCTTTATGTTCTTTAAAACACATCAGGAATAAAGCCCAGTCACAGGTCTTTATTTAACACTCATCCTCTCCTTTCAAACAGGTTGTTCTGGCCTAAATCCAAGTCCTTCGATTATCTATACAGCGATGGGGAGGCCCTGCTGAGGAACTTCCCTGTTCAGGCAACAATCAGCTTCTATGAGGAGACTGACAGTGAGGATGAAGATGACGAAGAAGAGAAGGACTGGGATGAGGAGGACAGTGACACTGAGGAGTGCCTCAAACAGCAGTCTCATTTCACATCAATGAGCTGAGTGGCTGGAGCCCATGCTGTGAATGAGGCTGGTGTCACTAGGTCCTCAGATTGGGGATGTGAACAGACTACTAATGTTTTTGTCTTTAAAAAATAACTTTTGCTGTGGTTATGCCAAGCTTCTGCACTGATCCTGTGTTTTAGAGCCTCTTAAACAGACACTGGGAAATACTGCCGAGCCAGTTTGTGTTTGACTTCTCCAGGCTGATACAATGAGCAATGAGGCAATGAAGTGAAAACAAGCCCTCTTGATTGAGTCCTATCAATTATGATATTATTGGCTCGTGTCAATTATCACGTCCTTCCCTTGTCATATGGGGATCCCTTCCCCAGAGAGAGCTTAGACCGGCAGCATTTAAGTCAGAAAAAAACAACTAGCTGTTGTTGAAGGCTCTAAATTCTGCTTTTAAAATGCTGCTGCTGCCTTCAAGTCTTCCTTCCTGATCAGCCTGACATGAGTCAGAAAACTGCTCCCTGTTTGGTGTGTGCCTGTTCACACCAGATCGTGAGTAGAGTAGAACAGGAAACTGGGAGAAGAAGGGGGTGATGTGCGATAAAGGGCCACAGCGAACCCAAGCTGCCCAAGGGACCATACCTTCTGTTCATGGGGCGCTGTTTAACCATTCGGCCAAATCAGTGCCCGAACAGACATAGTTTAAATACATAGCAGTGTAGATGTGGCCACAGAATTAATTTTGAGTTATTTATGATAGTACTCAGGCTTCTGTGGTTGTCTATGACAGCCTCGCTCTGTTCTTAATTTCTTTGTGTTGCACACACCCGCTGTGTGCTTGTATGGAGTACCTGCTCTGCAGTGTTGTTCTGTCAGTGTCCGTTGACTCCATGTTCTCCCATATTGGGACATGTTAATGTTTACAGTCGGTCTCAGGATCTGATTCTTCTCACTGTACATAGAATGTAACTGCACACCTTTAACTTATGACGTTCATAACTTGTACATAAACACAATGTCACGTTGACTTATTTTTTTATACATTTGTGCATCAGTCTCCTTTTGTCCAAACTGAGCTGTCAGAAATAAAAGAAGCTATTTTGAGAACATTTCTCCCAACTGTTGTCTTTCTGGTTCTGTGGATGTGTTGTGGTGCTGAGGGTTCCCTTTTCCTCTGTCCTCTTATCTTTCAACCTTTGATGTGAATCCAAGGCATCAGATTTGTTTGAGAGTGGAGGTCTGCTCTCCGTCTCTGACGAGGACGGGATAAAAGAGAAAAGAGGGAGACAGAACAGAGCGGGACATAGCTGGTGCTGAAAGACGAATGAGATTCTGAAGCAAATAAACTGTAAGGTCAGCAGGAACGAGCAGGAAAAGTTCACATGTAAAGGGAAATTATGGACATTTTAAAAGATATGTTTTATTGTAAATTTAAACAGGCTTGCTGGTTTTAGTTTCAAAATAATAGTATTTATTCAAAGTACTCAAACATACAAAAAAGCTGCTCCTCTATCACCTGAGTTTGACCTGTTGACCTGTCATCAAAGTGAATTCAGTGTTTACTACTGACAGACTGAAAACAGAACCTACTCTGTGGAATAATTTGAGAAAAATCCCTTAAAAATCAGCAAACTTTCAAAGTGAACTGTCAGCCAGAAAAAACAAAAACATTAAAGGTGTCACTTGAGACTCCAGCATCCTGTCTGCATTTTACCAACAAAACGGGTCATTTCTCAACAACTGATAGTTTGAGGAACTAATTCAACAAATCAATAAATTCTGGATCCAACATAAAATGTATAACACTATATGGGAGAACAATCTTAGGATTCCAAGGCCCAGTATAACAAAACTCCGCCTTTTGTTTTAGGTATGTATGGCCTGAACCTGATGACCCATTTGTAGAAATGTATTTGGAATATTTTTTAGGGAAAGCTGTGCCAACTTAAATCTAAGCAAATGTATTTTTCTTATTTTGAGACAAAATATCTCATTACACTTACTGAGTCACATTCACCTGACAAGTCTAAATCTTTTTTTAAGATAATACACAACAAACAGAAGTCCCAACATGCTTAGTGAATCAACTGATCTGTTGATGGAGCAAATTCAATATTTTTATTTAATTTTATTTTAAATGTATTAATTCGTATTGTATAATACTTGCGCTTTACAAAAGGGGGTGGCTTAGTGACAGGGTACACAGAGTAACAAGTTTACAACAATAGCAATAAAGACAGTGAACCGGATTCATAAATAAGAACAGCATGAATTAATTAGAGAAAAATGAATAATATTAATAAAAAGAAAAGAAAAAAACAGCCACAATAAACAAAATTAAAACCAAAACAAAATCAAAACAGCACACCTAGAAATAAAAATAGATAATCAATCAGATTAAACTTGAATGACAATTAACTCAGTCTCACAAATATGTTGGACAGTGTCGGCACTAGACCCTATGTAGAGGTGTCGTATTACATTATCAGCATAATGTCTGAATTGAAAAAGTCTTTATGGTATATACATCAATATGATGAAGCTTAGCTAAAGATTATTGATGATGTCAAGGTTCAAACTATGTTTTTCTTTGTCTTTAATTCCCCAAAGGATGTATCCTAATAAATGAATAAATAAATAATAATAAAAAACCTTATTAAGATTGAACAGAGTTTGGATCATAGGCTGTTTGGGTGTGTGACGGCGGTGGTCGGAGCTGCACGGGGCATGTTGGGAAGCTGAGTATTTGAGTGTAAGGCGTGGCGTGCTGTGGCGTCTCTGTGTCTCAGGGCTCCACCCCACGAACACAGCCTGTCCAGGGTGAAGGTAAGGGAGAGTGGGCTCGGTGTATTTTCCACTCGAACCCTGGCTGTCCGTTAATCTGTCCGCGGCCCGGCGGCGCTATCAAAGACTGTATTTTTACTTCTCTCCGATGAAAGTTTGCCCTCCTCTTCCCTCTTCGTCACCTTCCAGTTATCCGGGCTGTGATAGGACAGTCGCAGGGATTCCTCCTTTCCATTGGCTGTAAAATATGTCAATCACGATGCGATAACGTAGCGACACGTGTGGGAGTTCCCTGGAGTCGGAGAAGGAAAAAGGCTTTTATGAAGAGGAATGGAGGTAAGAAGCACTTTATACATCCTTCCTTTAACCTACACATGTCTGATTATCCCCCTCCACACAGCTGCTGACTGCTTCTGTACATGTGACATTTTATAAATATTAATATGGGAATATGTCTTGGAGTTATCATGAGACCTTATGATGAATTTTTGATATTCAGTCATAGAGGCAGGGGAAGACACGATCCCGTTTCTCTACCTCTCTTGACACGGTATCTGTGTTTCACTCAAATCCATCTACAGCGTTTTCATCTGCAACTGGAAGAAAAGGGGTTTTGTCAAGCATTTTTGTCATGTGTGTGTGTGTGTGTGTGTGTTTGTGTGTGTATGTGTGTGTTTGTGTGTATGTGTATGTGTGTGTGTTGGTGTGTGTTGGTGTGCGCGCGTGCTTGCGTGTGTGTTTGTCTGTCTGAATGTGTGCCTTCTGGCTCTTCCCAGACGGAGTTTTTTTGTCATTCCAGTTAAATCCTTTTTAATTAGTTGTGTCTCTGTATCCTAATTATTTAAGTTGGTCTGGATTCAGAGCCTCCCCTTGCTCTGTCTTCGTTGCTATAGAAACCCCCCACCCTAACCTCTCATTCTATATTTATAGTAGCCTATATTTGCCAGAGGTAGGGCTGCATGGGGGCCATCTGCACGTACAAAAACACACTGTGTGGAGTTACTGGGAGCAGATGCAGGCATGAACTGAGTGGTGTTTATACAGGGTGCTAAAATATCAGAGCTTGCACATCTGGACTGAGCCTCAAAACACAAATGAACATCTGATGATCAATATGAGATACTAGAAACAAAGAAAGAACAAGACATTTGCAACAATGAGTGAAGGAAGATGAGTCATGTTTTTGTCATCACAGGAGCCCATCATTCCAGACTTTAAGGGCAGATCTATAACACTTTAAGTAGAATGAAATCCTCCATGAGGAGTTTGTAGCCGTCATTGAAACAGTTTCAATCTAACCTGATGATAATGTCTGATTTGAAAAAGTCTTTATGGATATATATCAATTTGATGTAGCCTAGCTAAAGATTATTGATTATGTGAAGGTTCAAAATATGTTTTTCTTTGTCTTTCTGGGAGCAGATGCAGGCACGAACTGAGTGGTGTACACAGGGTGTTAAAATATCAGAGCTTGCACATCTGGGCTGAGCCTCAAAACACAAATGAACATCTGATGATCAATATGAGATACTAGAAACAAAGACAGAACAGACATTTGCAACAATGAGTGAAGGAAGATGAGTCATGTTTTTGTCATCACAGGAGCCAATCATTCCAGACTTTAACAAGACACTCCGGCCGCAGACCTCCACTCTCAGCCGACTCTCTTGCAGGCTCCACTCTGAGACCCCTCTCGCATTTTGGTTACCTTGATATACCTGATTCTTCAATAGTGTTACATTGAACAAAGTATAAAATGCATGTCATCAATAACACAACATAAATTGGTGGGCACCTCCGTTTGGTGTAAGGATCTCGACCGTATTCATTTCCTTGAGAGAGACACAATTGTTTCATTTGAGCTACAGTCCTATCACAACCTCTGTGTTTATATTCATTGTTGTTTTAACCATAAAACGGGGATAGAGGTAGGATAAATTCAAGGTTTAAAGATTCACAGCAATATGATTTACTTAATATTATATGCAACACATGAAGGTAGAATATGTTCATTTAAGTCGGTTTCATCAGACGGCGGAGATCACAAAGGAGGATTAGATTTACATCACTTCCGTCCTGAGGTGAGCTTTCGCTTCAGGTTGGAGGAGCCGTTAAGCTGGCTGAGAGTGGAGGTCTGCAGCTGGACCCCTCTCGACTTTGAGGGCGGATCTATAACACTTTAAGTAGAACGAAATCCTCCATCAGGAGTTTGTAGCTGTCATTGTAACAGTTTCAATCCAACCTGATGATTATTTGACACCTACAGGAGCAAACCAAAACATCACACTGACTGTTTCTGTGATATCATTTGTAATGTTTGTAAACGCTCTCACCAGGTCACACATTTTCTCCAGACAATAATCACAGATATTAAAGAAGAGGATGAGCACGGACACCAGAGCAGAGCAGTGATTAATGAATCGGATATGAGTCAACCAGGGTCAGAGAGTGATGGTACACCGAACCTCTTTCCTTTTAATAGCTCTGCGATCTCTCTGCTTGATTCATCGTCTCATTTACTCATCAATCACATTTTGAGGTGTGGCTCTATACAGTCTTTAGAGATCACTTGTGTGTTTGTATGCAGAGCAGGGTTTAAAAAGCAGAAGTTAAAGCTCCTGTGAGGGACTCTTTGTTTAATTGGACCTTGGCGCCCCCTGTGAACAACATGGTGCACTAGTGTTTATTTTTCCCTGTAGGTTGTGTTTTTAAACTCATTACATTTTATTCTAATACATCACTTATGGAAATGTACTGCTGTAGAAAATTAAAAACAGGCTGAATCTGTAGGGTGCTGTTAATCACTTTCAAACAACACTTGAACAGAAACCCTGCACACATTTCCCTGGATGGTGCCTGAAGTGAACTGGAGCATGTCATTTATCCTTTTCCTTTTCTGGGTAGCATCCATCAGTGTTCTCTTTCCCATTGGTTGTCATTTTTCCTGTCACTTCGTATCACTGAACTTGTAGTGTATCTACTGTCATAGTCCGGAGGAGCTCTTTTGGACAGGGGGTAGAGAGTTCATCATGGGGTTCTGTTTACTCCAGGCTGATCAATCAAATCGTTATATTTTCTCGGTTTACTTTTTAAGGTGCTCTCATTAGTTACATCAACTCAGTTTGCTCTGAATATAAACATCACAGAACAAGCAACATAGACATCTCTGTAGCCCTTTTCACACATGCACAAAACTCTACCTTTTTTTGAGCTACATGTGTGAACACAATCAGTCAAAGTTTACCTGACTTTACCCTGATAGTCGCCTAGAAAAGATGGGCCAATGTGTGAGCGCAGGACATGAAAGTCTGGAGAATTCACAGCTACACAGTGGGTGGGCCAATGACAGAGTTTCTCTGCTTTATACTCTGCTGCTGCTTCAGTTGTCTGTGATATGTTTTTATGGTTGTGCTTATATTGTGGAAACATCCTTACACATGTTGGAGTGATACTAACACACAAACAGGAAATAATCTCCCTCTGCACAAGCTTCACAGCTCCCCCCTCACCTAAACCAGGGTATTTAGCGTTGTGTCCAACAGGGAAAATCTCCTGCAGTGAGGTGCATGTGTGAGGGGGAAGTTCTAGAAAATATCAGGTGAACATTTTCTGAAAAATATTTTGAAAAAATGTTGCGGTTCATGAGTGAAAGGGGCTTGTGTTTGCATTCATCATTCGTCTGGAGAGGTCATGTAAAGATTAGTGAGAACTAAACCTGCTCCAGTCCAAACTTACTGAAGAGCACTGCTGTACCCAACAGATCCATCCATTCATCCATCTTCTGCTTATCTGGGGCCAGGTTGGGGTGGCAAAGGGGGTGAGCAATTGAGCCCTGATGTCCCTCCCTTTTTTTCCTGAGGAACCCTGAGGCATTCAGTCAGTCATTAAATCAATTCATTCATTTTTCATCTTACTTTAAATTAAAAAAAGTAATAGACAAAAAAATATTTGGACTGCCATTTAACCAGTTGACCCAGAAAGAGGTACAGAACAGACAGCAACATTATAAACATCAGTTTATTACATAGTTGTTATATATAATATAAATATGACTAACATTAGAATTAATGACTCAATGATGATGTGAATATGACTGATCATAATAATGGCACAGGTCCATGAAGGCAGATGTTACACAACGATCATCAGGGACCTGTGAGACAGAAGAAAATCATGATTCACCTGCTGTATGGGGATATAAAATATAACTATGAAGTAGTGGGCTGTGAAGATTTATGCCAATCTGTCCCCCTCTACCCTCTACATGAGGGTAGAGGCTGTTAACAGGGGTTGACAGGTTTTACAGCATCAGCTCAAATTTCTGTGGATCAGTGAGGCTTGATCAGACGCCGGATATGTTGATCTTGTTTTTGTCTTCCTGTTGTTGTAAAGCACTTTGTAACCTCAGGTTCAGAAAAGTGCTCCATAAATAAAGTTTATTGTTTGAATTATTTTTGCATGTGTGTATGGAGGGTTCAGGCGCATGTCATACAGGATTATAGAAGAGAAATATACTGAGCAGTGAGACAGTTTGGTATTGTAATGATGCTGTGAGTGTTGATGTCTGACGCTGTGCTCTGTCCCCCTGCAGGTCAGCTCTCTGTCACACTGTGAGTAGCTGGGCAGGAGCATGGCTGCGGGTAAGCACCAATAACACACACATACAAACACACACACACACACACACACACACACACACACACACACACACACACACACACACACACACACACACACACACACACACACCTTTTTGTGGTATACATGGGGGGATTTTAAAAGTTCGGAAGGGGATTTTGTTTGAAGCATGAACATTATGAGAAAAGTTTTCACCTGCTTATGAAACTTGTCCTCTTTACGACCTTCAGTACAAAAGCAAACCAGCCATCAGAGGTACTTTTGTGCCTATACAACTGCAATGATTACAATGTTTAATATAACAGAGTAATAAGAGCAATCTATTTTAAAATCAGTCATCATTTCTTTAGTTTTCTCTTTGTTTATATCTGTGAGTTATCAAGACACCAGCAGTAAACGTGCTCTATCTCAGCTCTGTAACTGGTCTCATTGTCATTTCAAAGATCCATCAGAGTGACATCATCTGTGCATGGGTATCAAGACAATCAATCCTGTCACTGGTGAACAATGTGAACACAACCTGGTGTCACATCAGTTAGGGGCTGATGGATGTTGACAAACTACAGGCAATACATCTGCCCAAGAAATCAGCTATCAATTTCATATCATGTATAAAAGAAATTCAAGTTATTGTCAAACTTTAATCAGAGTTCAGGAGTACCCTTGTTTAACCCCCTCCCTCTCCTCTCTTTAAAGTCTGTAAGAAGTCTCTGAGCTCTAAGAGCCTGTTGTCCCTTATTTCTTTGGTTTCTTTGCTTCTGAATATTTCTTTTAACAAGTGTGTGTTTGTCCTTAATTTTAAGTGCTTGTTCTTTTTTTAATCAAAACATTTTTTTCAAACACTTCCCACTCCAAACATTCATGTGTCTCTGTGAAGCCACCACACTGTCGTCATCCCACACTTCCACAGACCTTCTATTTGTTTTTTTCCAGTTCAATCGATATCACATCATGTTAAAAATGTACCAGGTAGTGTCTCAGCTACATAAAACATACCTACATTTCATCTTCAGAGGAGGTGTGACTGTATTTTATCCAGAATTCATTTAGTTTACTGAATCCCAATTTAACATCTGAACCCCTGAAAGTATCGTCACACTGTCCACAGGGAGAGGGGAAATCATTAACAGTGTACTCCTTTCAGCAGATTGATTTGATATGTGTGACATATGGTCAGGTTGTCCCTCATGTTGCCTCTGCTATTCAGAATTAATAATTGTTTCCAAGAGGTGTTGACCAATTAGAATCAAGTATTTAACACAGTGGGGTGATAAGGAAGCAGGGTAATTATGACTTTTAATGACTCCTGTGTCTGGGACTGATGTGAGTCAGTGACACCCACAAGTGCCCAGTGGGACAAATCACAAGCTCATACTGTACATGTTGGACCCCTGAAGTGTCGGTCTGCAGATAGAGTGAGAGTGAGTGTGCGTTTGAGATGAAGTACTCAATGAGGCCATCCAGAGAACCTCATTCATTAGATTGTTAAACTGTACGTGTTTCTTGCTTTTATGTGTTGTAGCGTTCCTAAATGGTCCAAATGCCCACTCCATCCTGAAGCGATTCCCTCGAGCGAACGGCTTCCTGGAGGAGTTGAGGCAGGGGAACATTGAGAGGGAGTGTGTCGAGGAGAGCTGCAGCTTCGAAGAGGCCAATGAAGTATTTGAGAACAAAGAGAGAACGGTGAGCCGGCACAGGAAGGAGACTACGATTAACTCCTCTGTTAAAGATGGTAGCATGATGCCAGTGCATCCATTGCTGGGGAAGAGATAAGATCCCGTCCCATCTTACAAGCAGGACTCAGTCTGATCTCACCATAATCCACCATGAGCAGAGCACTTTGCAGGATTTAGCAAGTTACAGCAGCAAGGAAAAACTTCCTCTTAACAGGCAGAAACCTCCAGCAGAACTAGACTCATGTTCGACAGCCATCTGCCTTGACCGAGTTGGGGTTGGAAAAAGAGAAAGAGAGAGATGATAGTGGTGAGACGGATAGAAGTAGTTGAAGCAACTGGTGTCTGGCAAGTCCATAGCATTAGGCAATCTACGGCAGTGACTCAGAGGAACCTACGAGACAAGGGAGCTCATGGACTGCCAGAAAGGTCTTTGCGTAGCAACTTTGATGGAACAGGGAGATTTAAAGTAAGTGATAGGCAGAGAGAGGAGAGAGATAGGATCCCACTTCCCCCGGCAGTCAAAAAAGACAAGTGTAGTACAACCCCACTTCAAAAACAAACAAACAAACCTATTCCTCTAAGTTTAGACTCAGAAACGACTGTTCATTGTGGTGCACCATGATGGTTCATCTTAGCGAAACTAAACCATCATTTTAAACACACTGATGATGAAAAGCTTCAGTTTTAGTAAGTCAAACAATCAGCGTCAGCCTGAGCTGTTGAGTCAGCCTTTCTTAAGCTAAGGCTTGTCCCACGGTGACTGACATCAAACTGAGTTTGGTAAAAGTAGGTCAGATTTGATATGAGTCTAGTGTAACTGATAATCTGACCCTGTGTCTCTGTACATAAAAACATGCAGTAGATCAGTAAAAACGTTTCCTCTGTTTTGGCGGTGATGTCAGTTTTACTTTTAGTCTCACTTTAATCAAATAAACAGAGTGAGGTCTGAATGTGTCTGCTCTCTGCCTCACAGATGGAGTTCTGGAAAACTCGAAGCATCTACACGGTGAGTAGCAATGGTGAGGGGCGCTCCGAGCGTGCAGACACAGTCTACATGGTGGTGCCTCTGCTAGGCGTGGCCCTGCTCATCATCATCGGCCTCTTCCTCCTCTGGAGGTGCCAGCTGCAGAAGGCCACCCGGCGAAGGCCTGCATACACCCAGAATCGCTACTTGGGAAACAACCGCAGCAACCGCAGCCTGCCACGCATCCTGGTTCACAGGGACCCGGGATCTCACTCGGAGAGCTCACAGCATGAGTCCGGCTCACGTCCAACTGTGGTGGTGAGCAGCGCTGAGAGAGGAGACGGCCCACAGCCGGACTGCCACAGCCCCAACCAGCAGAACACTCGAGCCCTCTACGTCCAGGACTCGTCCCTGTCGGTGGCCTCCCGGCTGTCTGGTGCCACGCCTCCCCCTTCTTATGAGGAGGTGACAGGACACCTGGAGAGCAGCGGTGACGAGATCTCAGCACCGTCCTACAGTGACCCTCCACCCAAATATGAGGAGATCATAAAGGAGAAATGAGACAGAGACTGAAACAATGCTGCCAAGGCCCAATCTCCAGGGAGCCTGCCTCCGCAAGTGCTGCTGGCTGCAGGTCACTCAAACCCAGATTGTAATTCCAGTCTCTCTTTGTCGTGTAACATGAGGGTGCAACCTACGGCCAGCCCTCCACATGAGTTAGTGTGCACCCAGGATTGTTGTTTATAATTCACAGAGACACCTCGTCACAGTCTTCATTTTTTAAGTCTTGGTATTGCTTGAGGCAGATTGGTCCCAGGTGCTCTCACGGGGGAGTCTCTGGTGAGGATCCGACCTGCAGGACTCACTCTGATCCAGCTCTGCCCACCCCCCCAGCTCATGCTGCCACTGTAGGAATGACTACACTCTACATGCACTAGTCACTGTGACTGATGGCTTTCCTCGTGTCCTCTCCGTCAGCGTGCATATCCTGTGACTCTCTGTTCGTGAACAGTCTGGAGTAGTGGTCGTAGCGGTGTGGTACTTTTGGCACTCGGGGCCAAAGTTTCTGAGGCTGGGATGTTTTCACAGTTTGTTGGTGAGTCAGATCATTAACCGGTCTGGTGTTCATAAACAAGGACTGTACCCATCTCAGGATTTTGTCAGTCGAATCTGATTTGACTGCTCACTGCCAAGCTCAGATTCTTTTATGTTAAGAGTCAAACATTACTCCGGTTATTTGCCTGCAAGATTCTGATGTTTCACCCATGAAATGTGTGGTAATCACAGTTCCACATGACTACTTTCAGACTGTTCTGAGCTACTTCATCGCCTTTTTGAACTGAAGGTGTAACCTGATTAAGGATCTTGGTTAGCCGCTGTGCAGCACCTGAAGCTAACTGAAGAGCAGCTGAAAGACAATCTCTGAAACATGAAGCTGTTATTCGGGGACCAGCTATGCGTAAGTTCAAACGTAGCCCAGTTTGAACTTTATTTCTAGTTGCACTACTAACTTAAGCAAAGTTACATCTTATATCTTACAACTCGCTCTGAGGAGGCGTGAAGTCCTCCATGTAACATTGCTGGTTATCATTAAAAATGGGATAACTTTAAGGATGAGGAGAAGCAGAGGATTTTACAGGCAGTGTGGCGTCAGCAGTGCGTTCTCCGCTCTCTCTCTCCATTAGAACTATATAATGTAACAATACAAGATACCAATCCTGTATTTTGTGGCTGACGATCTCACCAATCATTACCAAAATGCTTTGCTTTATCATATTTAACATACATCTGTGCTGATGGTAGTACATCAGCAGAGGTTAAAAACAGTTAGTTTCAGTGGTTAGCCCGTTCAGAGGCAGCTCTGTAACTAACACTGCTTTAAGAAAAGAGCTTTTGAGTGTCTGCCACAGGAAGTGAAAACGTCACTTCTGCCACAGTATTTTTAAGTCTGATGTTACACTCTACTAAGATGAACCTTGTGTCTCCGTAAGTTCAACCAAACCGTTTTACACCCCCACTTATGACACAACTTCCACAGAGCTGGAGAAACAGGCCACATGTCTGTCTATTTCTGGGAAGAGGAGACTTTATTGGATAATTTGACTCCCACTTCATCATTCATGACGTTAGAGCCAACAGCCTGCCATGCTGCTCCTGCTGTGCTCTGTGTAGCAAAAAAGATCTGCATGACACAGATTCGTCTGACAAAATAGAGAATGACTTGTGGTTTTCTTGGCTGATAAGCTGAGTCACGAATGTCTTCACCGGAGGTCGATCTATCACAGAGAGGAGCCTAAACCAGCTGCCGGCCGGCCTCATATTTGCTGTCTAAGCCAGAATGAATTGTCAGGTGGAGCTCACTGACTATTCTGGTTCTTCTGCTGTTGATCACAAATGTTTGAGAACAAGTCTACCCACCAGCAGATTAAGGTTATGCTTCCTTTCTGTTTGCTGTGTGGACAGTCATGTAGATCTCATGGATGTGGTGTGGGTTCAAAAGTATTTAACCCAATGAAAACAAACGGGTGCTGGCTGTGGCCTCACAGCAGATAGAGCAGCACCCTCTGTTTGGACCAAATGTTTGTACACTGTGTTACCTGTCTCACACCTACCTGTGGACCACATGGTTCAGTGTGAGGGAGTCAAACCCTCCCTGTTCTTTATCTGTGAGTCTGAAACAAGTAGTTGATTAGTTCGTGGACAAATAATTGATCAGGAACAATCAATTGATTCGTTTTGATTATTTATAAGTAAAAACTGCCAAACACGTTTTCCAGCCTTTTAGGGTTTGCTGCTTTACTCTGTTTTATATCTTTGTAAATTAAGTAGCCAATAGAATTATTTATGAAGAAATCATCTTTTTATCTAAAGAGTCCTTTGAGTGACTTTAGTGCCATAAAACCTGCTGCAGAAGGAAGGACAACTATGGACAAGTATTAGAGAAGATGCAGTTTCTGAACACAAACATTCACACATGCATCATCACCGTAGTGTGTAAGTGTGTTTGATTCCCTGTCCATACAGTGCACACAGCAGTCTCTGAAGTGAGTAGAGCACGGTAAGTGCAGAGTGGATGTAGAGTGCTGACCTCAGATCTGCTGTTTTCTCACGGCTGTGTCTGCAGTCATCACAGTGACACAGAATCACGCAGTATAACAGAGTATGGAGATGCACTCTCGCTGTGTAGTGCTGGCATGGTTTAAGTGCAGCACTGTCTTAACTCCACACTGTGTCACCTCAGAGGATTTAAAAGATACAAAAGTTTACTTCTGAATCTTATAAGAAGAGACAACTGACTAAAGGATCAGCCAATTAGAGTGCAGTTTGTGGGCTGTGTTTGATGACTGGTGATTTCAGTACTTCTTACTTTAAGGATTGGAGTCCTCAATGACATGACCATGCATTAGGCCTGTGTCCACTAATGGCTCGTTTCCACCAAGCGGTCTGGTATGGATCAGTGCAGTTTGGTATGGGTCGGATCGGTAACGCCTGATCCTGTTTGCATTTCCACAGCCAACCGTGCCCTACTTGGTGGGCGCTGTGTAAGCAAGATGCCGATAGCTGCGTCTGCTACGTAATAACGTGACGTCATGGCGGCGCGACACAGTGTACCCCATTAATAAATGCAACGAAGAAGAAAAACGCGAGGAAAGTCTGCACCGTCATGGTTGACAATGGAACGCTGTTTCTCGATTCCGTTTTCCAAACAAAAAAAGTTATCTTCCCGAAATCCACTGGAGATTTAAACATGGCGGGTTATGTGTTCTTTATTACCACTGTCGCGCGGGAAGTGACGATTCTTTCGACCAATCAACGGTTGCTGTTGTTTCTAGCTCCACCTTCTGGGGTCGGATCGATATGTCTCGCACCCAAACAGAAGGGTACCAAAAAGTTGGACGGTAAGGCTGGGTAATTTGGGGACCTGTCCCGCTTTTAGTCAATGTAAACGCCACAAAATGCGTGCCGTACCAAGACGAACCAAACTGAATCGCTTGGTGGAAACGGGGCTTGAGAGAGTCTTTTGAATTGGAAGCACCCAAAACCTCCATTTCAGAGTGTTTGTCACTTGCACTAACTGTTGCTATATTATAGTTATTATGCAGCACTTTTCTGAGCAGAAAACACTGCTAGTGGACACAGGCCTTTAACATCCCTAACATGACACTACGGGTAGGGAGTTTAAATGAATCTCGAGTCAGAACATCAGTCATGTGTACTTCCCATTGTCTAAGTCATTTTAATGGCACACTTCTGTTTTAGCTCTGAAAGATATTTATTCCATGTCATCCCTTCCATGCTAAAATTTTAAATCTCTACATTGTTGACACTACGCAAGCTTTAAAGTAAGTATGTACCCTTAATGTTTTTGGAACTAGATCTGCATAACACAGCTCATGCACACTTACACACAATCATTCATCCTTCGTGCTTATATTCAACAAAAATAACATAGAAATGTAATGACAAGAGTTTCAAAATGTCTGCAAAATATGGAGACATTTCTCATTGACTGCCCTGAGTCCTGCATATTTACAAACTTTCTGTAACAAAGCTCAGAATCAGTGATAAATGTTCAGGCTGTTGTTGACCGACCTGAACTGACACAAATCAAAGCCTCAAACACTGACATCAGGCTTGCCTAAAGCAAACTCCTTAGTTTCCAGATGTAAGGGCTTCTATGTCTTCCATTAGATGAATAAGGACGGGGGACATTGATTTGTAGGAGGAGCAGAAGCGTGCAGTGAATGTGGCCTGTATTTACTGTGGCTGCAGTGTCAGTACAGGCTACGACCTCTGTACCTTTTGAGTATTTACATGTGAGAGTTAGAACATATTTAACTGAACCCCCACCATAAGAGTTTGATATTATAGTGATCAGGGGTCTGAGGTTTTGTTGTCCAGAACAGAATCTAGCAAATCAATGAGGGTTAAGAAGAGACATCCAGTCATCTCCAACAGTATTGGGTTATTCCTGATGTAAAGTATTCATGAGTCAGACCTGTGGTGCTTTTAAACTGTAATATTGGTTGATGTCAGTGGATAAAGATATTGTGTACATTGGGATGCATTGTGCGTGTGCAGTATGTGAACACTAACACTGCCGTGGCTGCTGCTCACTTGTCCTTCAGGTAATCATCATCGTCTGTGCTGTTCTTCTGACAGGTGTGTTAAAGTGTTGTCTGTGCTGTGCAGAGTGATGTTTACATTTTGGTTGCATATTAGTGGAGTGTGAGCTCCCCACACGTGATAAGGTGCACTTACAGTTTCCTGCCAGTGGCTTATTTTTGTACTCTCTTGTACTCTTGAGTTTCTCACTGCCTTTAAATACAGCCTGTTTACCATTGAACCATGTGGGCCTGTGTATTCACCACATTCCACACACTAAGATCCATGGATTGATAATGAATGATTGATGTCATCTGTATATTTCACATACGGCTGATTTTCTTTCACCAAAATAAATGTATTGTTTATTTAGATATACTGTATTACTCTCTTGTATTTCTTTCACTTTGGTCTTTTTTAAACTTCCAATAAACTTGGTGTAAAGAAACTTTGAGCCAAACCGTCTTGATGGTGTTTTGAACTTGGCCAACAGCAGCCTTGGTGGAAGTAGAGTCTCTCTGTGAAACAGCAGCATGAGCAGACAGGAGGTCCATGTTTCTACCTTCACTGACTCTGATGAACTTTGTTGGTGATGCTCCTGGAATGCTAACTGATGCACATCTGACACAGCAGGTTACTTTACATACAGCCAATGTTAATTTTGTCAACAGAAAAGTTGATAAATATTTGTTGACGTACTTATTTTTCATACCTAAACAGATAATCACATTTCAGTCAGACAACTCAGGTTATTTCAACCTGAAAGTTTATTAATTAGTGTGACAGTAGGCTATTTGTGTTTGGAATCTAGGCTCCCTGCAGATAAACTTTATATGCAGAATTTGAGGAGTAATGAGGTAGGACTAACCTCCAGCGGAACCTACAGGTAGATGCTAGGCAGGAGGTGGAGTTGAAGTTTGCACGCAGCACTGGAGAATGGCAGGAATTGGCAAGGCAGAGGCAGAGACAGGAAGTCTTGCAGCTTAAAAAGACCGCCAAATGAGCGGATGTTTGGCCAGCTAGGATGACGTGTCAGAATGAATAAGTGCAGTTCCAGTTGCATGCCGGAACTAGCTTACAGGCAGCGCTCCATAAATGGAAAAATATTTTGGATTGTTTTTATCGTCATTGGATGATTTTTGCCTGATGTACAGTATGTCTGTTTTAGACATCTCACGTATGGTGAGAAGCCAAAACTAGCTAGCTATTAGCTATCTTATAAAAGCCTATCAAAGCTCTGGTTGGCAGCTCAAAATTTAGTGCCTCTTTACAACCAGCAGCCCGTTCTGCGGGAAAGAGGTAATCGTGGACACATCTTTGTTATATTAATACTGAACACTAAGCTGAGCGTATTGTTCTCAATGAGTATGGAGTGTCTTGTGGATATAAGGTGGGAGGAGAAAGCTCTCCAAAGTTTAAAGGACACCTAAAGACAAAGCATGTTGTGAGATGTGTTGTGTCAGTGTAGTATGTGCAGTACAGTCATAACATTTTGACCACCTGCTTAATTTGTGGACATTTGTGACTACCCAGCCCCATTCACAATAAACTGTGATGCTTCTGACTCCTTTCTGTCAGTACCAGTATTCACTTTTTAAGCAGTTTGCGCTCCTGAGTTCTTCATGAACCAGCCTTCACTCCCCGCACACATCAGTGAAGCTTGGCTGTCCATGACCCTGCCACCTGTTCACTGGTTTTCCCACCTTGGATCACTTTTGGAAGGTACTGACCTGGGCAGACCGTGAACACCCCACAAGAGCTGCAGGTTTGGAGATGCTCAGATGGTCCCATCCAATGACAGGTGCTACTATAAAAAGATAATCAATATTATTCATTATAATTTCACCTGTCAGTGGTCATGACTGATTGGAGTTTAAATATATGACGTAAATCTACAGTAATGGCAGAAGATAAGTCTTAACCCCTTGTTTTCCTTCTATTATTTTATAGATTGGTGTACAAGAGTAAGCCAAGAGTCGGGAATCTATCATTGTCCTAATCAATATGAATACATTAGTGTATATTTTTTTCTGCAGTTTGTCTTCATCCTGTTATTTGAGCCCTGCATGAACAAACTGAGCTCTATTTTAAGAGAGGGCCTTGAGTGTTTGTGCCACCTTAGATTCTCCTGCTGTGCTTCTCCTTAATGTGTATGCATCTGCTGGTTTGACTTCACTGCTCTGTTTCTGTTTGTGTAGTACAATTTTACTGTAAGAATTTGTGTGAAGAGCAAGAGCAGAGGAGCACAATATGCTGTGGTGTGATCCTCGATTTGAAGAGTAGTCACCACAAGATGATATAGTTTTTATTAATTTCTATAAACTGGCATCTGCCAGCAGGATGAAGTCTCAACAGCAGCTCCACCCTCACCTCTTATGTTCCTTGTCAGACAGTAAACAACGTGGCACTCAGAGAAGTAAGCCTTGGCCAAAAGTCTGTTACCTCTGCTGGCAGCACCAGATGCAGAGGAAAGTTGGAGTGGCTCCCAGAGGATAAACTTCTGTCAGTCAATGGGTTCATTGACCGAGGTGGACATATGCTCAACACACTTAAATCATGTCATTGTGCATCAGAACAAAATGGAAATACGCAGAACTTTATTGTTACACAACAGTTATTTAGACTGACCCTGCAGTACATAAAGGAAGTTGCACATCAGAGGTGCCACTAAGGTTGATCCTCTTTACAATAATAATAATGTAATGTAATCATACAAACAGTTTTCATTAGTTTTTTTTTTTTAAGTTCCACAGTTTCACATACAAAGAGCTCTTTGTCTTGCTGAGATTGAAGAATACTATTACATTATTAGTCCTCATACTGTGGGATTCTGGTTGACAAAGGAGGCATCACAAAGAACAGGATACAAGAGAATTATATATTCACATAAAACGCTCACGAGCAGCAGGGTGAGAACCGCACAACCAGGAAAAACACCTTTAGCTCAAAGTGTCACATACAGCAGCAGCAAAGTGGTTAACTAGAGGTATCACTCAGAAAAGAACAGTACACTGAAATCAGCTTTATATTACCTATCCTTCTCATTTAGTACAAATATTTTACATGTGTAAGCTTCTCAAACTCCTCAAGGGGGTTCAGGTTTCACATCATTGAGGTTACACACAGTGCAGGTGAACTGCAGTGACATCAGTCCAAACAGGGGTTTCTGCCTCAGCTCCTTAGACAGGGCGGGGCGGCCTCCGGGGGGGGGGGTGAAGTCGGTGGGGTCAGTCGAGAGAGGGAAAGTTGACTCTGGGACGGGCCGATGGAGGACTTTCTGGAAGCTGAGCTACAGCAGAAAAAAGAAAGAGAGGATGGAGGAAAATTAGAGAGAAAGAATATTCAAAATAGCCATGTATGTTTACCTGATGAAACTCACATCAATTCAGTAATACTTTTCAAAATGATTTGAAGGATGGCACTGCAAAGAAATAGTTTTATATTTTCTTAAAGCAGGCTTGTCATCATGACAGCTTCTTGTCTTTTTTAAATATTGGTCATCTGAGAGTCAGCCATATGGAGCCCAACAAGGCTAATTGATCTACACCAGCCTGGCCAACCTTCACCAGGAAAAAACATGCTGCATATTCATTAACATATTCAAAACAGATGCAGCGGAGGAAACAGGCTTCAAATAAAAAACATGATGCAAACAGACAACAGCAAATACAAAAACAATGTAAATTGAGATAGGCAACAAACATGCCTCAGGCCTGCAGTGGAAAACTTTATAACATTTCATTACTGACAGGAGAAGGTGAGGAAGAAGAGGCTGCTAACATTCCTGCAATGATAGACACTGCATCTTTGTAACTTGTACAAAAAAAGATGACCTATTTGAGAAATAATTCTTGGTAAACAGCTAGCTATGCTAAAGTTATCACATCTGCTTGAAGCTTTAGTTTGCTATTACCCTCAGTTAGCCATGCAGCTATAGCGGCTAATTCTGGCAGCATCAGGCTCTGAATACAGGGTGTGTTAGCTATGGAGCTAAGTTAACCCTGCAGCTACTGTTATTCTATCTTTACTCCCAGTCTCAGTCATTACTCTGTTTGACTTTCTGACCCAAACAATAAATTAAATGTATCTTCAAGTTAAAGTTTCAGTAGGGGTAATTGTCTTCCTCACCCTCTCCTGTTTCCAACCCTTCCATTGAGCGCTCCCCTCAGCCCTGGAGCACTTCAGCTGAAGTTGTTTTTCCTTTTTGATCCTCTTTTTTTTCTCATTTGAATTGTGTTTCAATTGTTGTATTTGTTTTATACTTTTGCATGTGTTTATGAATGTGCATCCCTTATACATTTGCGGCACATTTCTCCTCATATAGATCATGCAGATTGAGCCTGGCGCAATCTTTAACATCTCAACAGATGTTGACCCCAAGGGGCAACCTCCGGTCTAAAAATATGAGTCCAATGCGGAAGTGTTAAAAGCTGCAATTCATCGAGGATCCACTTGAGGCTGGCTCCGGAAGTACCGGAAGTCACATACACATGAATGGGAAAAAGACGATCTTTGCAGCAGAAATAAACATGTTTACAGCCTGGTACAAAAGATGAGTGTAGTCAATATGGCTGCCACCGACGATTTGCCTCAAACAGCGCTTTAGAAACAGATGGGTGACGTCACGGATACTACGTCCATATTTTATACAGTCTATGGTTGACCCACAGGACAAATGACAGGTACTACAGTTCTGTTCTTATAGATTGTGGTGTCTAACTACTATCTTGCAGTGTGCACCCTGCTTTCTTTAGCCTTGTTAGTCTCTTCCCTCACATAGACCTGATGCATGTGTCTAAACATGCATCATAAAAAGTCTGATTAACAGTATTCAAAGAAGCATAATTTAATTCTGACAGACTGCTGAGGTCCTCAAACTTTAAGTCCTCTGAAGCATTATTTAACCCTTCAAGGCCTGTGGCTGAAGTTTAAGCAGAGATCCTTACTCTTCCTCCACCTCCTCCAGCTGCTCTGCCTCCACAGCGCCCCCTGTGATGCTCTCCTCCTCATCCTCCTCCTCTGTGTTGTTGCTCTGTGCACATCGAACAGTCCAGCTCAGCTCCCTGCCCGTCAGCTCGTTGTGCTCTGTGGGCTCCACCACGATGGATGGGAGGCGCTCTCTCCTGTACAGAAAGTCTTCAGGGTACGTGCTGGGATCAGAGTCTTCGTTCATGTTGGCTTCTGGAAAGATCTGAACCAGGGAGGGGAGAATAATGATGTTCAATCACTTTAAGGAAAACCTTATCAGTTATTCAAGGTGTGGATTATTACTGTGATTTGATTGTTTTCCCAGCAAACATCATTGATGGATTCTATTGTTGATAAAGGACCAATAAATATAATTCTTCATTTACAACTTAAATCAGATAAAACAGGGGTAAGTGCAAAGCCAACTAATAAACATCCATCCATCCCTTTTCATCAGTTTATCTGGGGTCGGGTCATGGAGGCAGCAAGTCAAAGCAAGTTGACCCACACATCCCTCCCCCCAACGCTTTCCAGCTCCTCCTTGGGGATCCTGAGGCATTCCTGGGCCAGAAGGGATATAATCCCTCCACCAAGATCTAGATTTAGCCTGAGGCTTTCTCTCAGTTTGACACACCTCTAAAGGGAGGCGTCTAGGAGGCTTCTTATCAGATGTCCAAACCACCTCAACAGAATCCTTTGATGCAAAAGAGCAAAGGCTATCCTCTGAGCTCCCTCCTCACCCTGTCTCTAAGGCTTAGCCCAGCCATCCTTCGGAGGAAACTCATTTCAGCCGCTTGTAGCTGTGACCTCATTCTTTCGGTCACTACCCACAGCTCATGGCAATACGTGAGGGTCAAACTGTAGATGGACTGGTAAATAGAAAGCTTAGCCCCCCCGGCTCAGCTCCCTTTTCGGTCCAGTACAGTGCCTGCATTATTGCAGACACTGCACCAATCCACTGGTGTATCTCTGGATCCATTTTACCCTCACTCATGAACCCCAAGATACTTGAGCCCATTACTTTAGGTAGACTCGCTCCCCGCCTAGAGAGAGCAATCCACTGTTTTCTGGCAGAGAACCGGGGCCTCCAACTTGGAGATGTTGTCTCTCATCCCAGCTGCTTCGTACTCAGCTGCAAACTGCCCCAGTGTCTGCTGGAGGTCCCAGCCTGAAGAGGCCAACATAACCACATCATCTGCAATGAGTAGAGACTTAACTCTGAGCCCCCAAACTGGAGACCCTCCTCTCCCTGCCTTGAGATTCTGTCCATGAAGATCTCAAACAGGATCTGTGACATGGGGAAAACCTTGGCAAAAGCTAGCACAGAGAACATGTTGACTTTGTTATGAGTATGCGGACAAACTGATATAAACAACATAAGACAAATAACAGTTAAAATGGCAACGCATGTATCCGAATATCTGGGGGTTATAATCCCAAAATACACTGGATCAGAAAAACTGTGTACAATAAAGTGAAGTCAAAGAAAATATTTTCAATCAATGTCTTTCACATACTTCATACACCACTGCCCATCTGCCATGACGCCTCTCCCTTTTGTTTTTTGCTTCTGCTTTTGTTAATTGTTAGTGGGTGGGGTTGTGTGTGTGTGTGCGTGTGTGTGTGCGTGTTTGTGTGTGTGTGTCTGTGCATGTGTGTGTGTGTGTGTGTGTGTGTGTGTGTGTGTGTGTGTGTCTGTGCGTGTGTGTGTGTGTCTGTGCGTGTGTATGTGTGTCTGTGCATGTGTATGTGTGTGTGTGTGTGTGTCTGTCCATATTGTGTTATCTCACTGACAGATTAATATCAAAGCAAACATCTGGATATAAAAACAAATGTTGCACCATAATCCAGATTAAAGAAGACAAGATGAAGACGTAATCTGTACCTGGTAGGCTCTGCTGCCTCTTCTTCTCTCCTCGGAACTCCCCTCCACCTCAGACTCCACCTGACTGAGAATAGTGCTCATACTGCACACACACACACACACACACACACACACACACACACACACACACACACACACACACACACACACACACACACACACACAAGATTTAGGTTAATTTAGCTGTATTTCTGAATGCTCCCTGAGCATCTCCCTTCAGAGGATTTCTGTGCTGGTCTGGCTGGAGGAGACAACAGGAACATTTAAGTATAATAGGTCCAAAGAAACCTCTGTATACAGCTGCCTTTTATTCAATCATTTTAAAATGTATTCTAATACCTTTAAAACACACGCTTGAGAGGAGATCTCTGCAGGCGAAGCTGACAATAATGCCAGGGTATCATCAGACAATCTGTAATACATATAGGATCCCAAAACAAACTATCATATTGACTGTTTTCATCTTTGGTTATTTCTTTCCTCCTGGTGTCATTTTAAACAAATAACAAAGTCACTGTCTGTTTTTTCTGTTTCCTAACATTAATATGTTCACAATCCTCTCTCTTTTATTTGACATTTTTAACACATCACTTCTGCCCATCCTCTTACTGTCTGTCCTAAATAAGAAATGATAAAAGGAATGTGCAAAATCAAAACTTAGAGCTTGGTTCTCCAGTTTTCTGTTGAAACTGGTTTACTTAGAAGGCTTAGTTAATAGCATGTAGTGATGCCAATGCTTTATTTGCTTTCCCTGCCTTCTTTTTGAACATCAGGATCAGACTAAGTGTGGATTTACACAGGTTTAAAGTACTTCTTAAAGCACTTCTCAGAATAGCTTAAAAACATGAACAAACAAGGGTTCACAACATACATCCATCAATTTAGCTGATAGATGTTGTTTTATTTCATTTCATAGTACACTGGTGTAAAATCTGTTGTTACACCAGCTGCCACTGTATTTAACAAAAGCTAAAAAAAAAAACCCAGAACATTATGTAGTCTTAATACTTCAGGAGGGTGTGTCCTCACACAGTGACTCAGCAGTACTTTATATTGTTGTCACTGCAGCTCTGTGGAATGATAAAAAGGCTGATGAGGGTGTACAATATTACAACTTGATACTTGCTGGATCATTTTTATTTAGGAAAGGTGAGTCATTACGTTCAGCTTTTCACATGATGTCAGTCTTACTGCAGGACTATCCTCCCAATATTAAGGAAGGTGCGGCACAGTCTAGAAATAAAGGAAGTAAATAGGTACAATAGTTGCCAGTTAAGCTCATCTTTTAAATACTGGCGCAAATAGTTTTCAGATGAACATGTGAGGCTTTCACCTCAGAAGGAGAGTAGAAAGGGAGAGGGGAAATAAAATAAAGAACAAGCTAATGGATGTAAAAGAAACAACTAGATTTCATCAGATAAAATGTCTTCCAAATGAACTGCATCACCTAAAAGGGGTGTCAGCACTGACACATTACCCATGAGGTGATTTAATTCAGAAATTAATTAATAGTTTCAATCACACACTTTTTTTTTCTCCCTTTTGGCACGCCATGGTTAAGCTGTAGCAGAATATTCCTGCTTATGTTCTATCTCCATGATAGAACATAATGACACCACAGCATTTTTTATCACACTCCACTTAAATCAAGTAATTAAAAGTTATATCCAGATTGTGTTGAATAGAATTAAAATATCATCAACGTAATTTAAGTTTGAGCTCACACCTATGAGCTAAGCATACAGGTGCTGCTAATCAGACTGATGTCAGCGGGACACTGAACAAAAGCTGGCAGAGCTGAATGTATGAGTGTGTGAATCCCCACAGAGCTGTAAATGAAACACTCTGGCTCCTCTCTCTGTAATTCATGGTTTTAGACCACACTGGTGCAGCACTGCAGCATTTATTGGAATAATACATCTAAAAATTAGAATTCAGCAACTAATAACTCATTGTTTGGCAGCCCTGCTTTATATGTTAACATGTTATGGAATAAGTCATGATGACCTGGAAATCCCAGAAAATGTATCCAACCTTGTCCCAACAAACAGCTGCTTCTTCTTCCATGATGTATTTTATTTGCATGGATGTGATTTAAAATCTTACTTTATTTATACAAACAGAATCATCACCAATCTCCAGCCCAAACTAAATATCAATATCCCCTTCCGTTTCCCTCTTCTCTTTTGTCCAGCAAGTATTTTTAGACTTGGAAATAATCGTACTCTGTAAAAGTCTTACCCCTTCAGCCTGACCTAGACTTTTATTTTCCAAACAGCTTGACCGTAGAAAACTGCATTCTCTTCATCATTCATCACCCTGAAGTTCACACATCCTTAATAGTGCTAACAGAATCAACATGTAGAGTGGATCCTGCACACAGCACACCAAACCTCTACAGCTTGACAGATGTTACAGTCTGGTTTGGTCAAACAGAGACCTGTTGATGTTAGCAGTGAAACATTCTGCTTACCTATACAACAGAGTGAGCACTATGGACCACAGGTGAGAGGATTAGGAGAGGGGAGGGGACATGAAAGCTTCTTCTGCTTGGTTTATCTGCAGGTAAGCACCTAATGACATGACCGGCTTACACAACAAGGTACTTGTCAGCTGCAGGATGGGGGGAGGATCGAAGAGTGTGGGAAAGAGAGGGACTAGGGAGAATTCTGGATTCATCTGTTGAAGATAGAAAAGTTTTGATCCAGGTGATATCTTGCATGTAGAGTCTGTCAGAGAGATTCACATCTGCTCATTTCTTTAAAAATATCAAACTGATGCACTCACAGTTTGTCTTTATATCACTACATTAGTTTTAGTCATAAACACCTCTTGAATCCTGATGAGCCACAGAGTGTCCTTAGTGTCCTGACAACACGAAACACCTCGTCTGAGCTGAAGGACATGTGAAAAATGTCTCTGTGGTTATGTAGCATGAAGTCATGTAGCTTACCTGTGTGAGGCTGGAATACAGCTCATATTTTCCAGGATCAAAAAGGACTCGAGGACTCAGCTCTCCAAACGGGTCTAAATGTCTTCTTGAACAAAAAAAGGACAAAGAAGTGGACGGTTGCTGCTGAAAGTCGGCCAGGCTGTGTTGTATCAGTCACAGGTTCAGCTTCCTCTCTTCACCGCTCCCCTCTCGTCCTCCCTCCCCCCCTCCCTGTCTGATTCTCTCCTCTCCTCCCTTAATTTTTTCCACAGTGTCCAGTGTGACGCACACAACGCAGCACAGAACACCGACATGCAACCCTGCTGTCCAAGCTGGCAGCTTAGTGTCCCCTTCAATTAGAACTGAAGCTTTATGTACCATGTGAGAGTGCAGCTGCACATCCGGATCAGCAGGTGAGCTGCACCGGCTGCTCATATTCATCCCTTCTCTCTCTTTATGATTTACACCACAGTGCCCACCACACTGTGCATTGTTCTGCAGGGTCTCTGCATTCATGACAGGTAACCAGATTATCTCCCAGATTAAGGTACCTATTAGGGATTGAAGAGGATTGTGGGTAGTCCCTATATTTATAAACACTGGGTTACCGAGGGATCACAGCCCTGTTTACATTTCTTTACCTGGATCTCATTCACCAAAGTTATTTTTATACACCTTGAACTGATCAGTCTGTCCCATAATGCTGAGGGGCAGCCCCAGGAGTCATTCTGAAGTCTGACCAGCAGGGGGCGCCTGGACAACAGTAGAACTCACCATTAGATGCATCAGAAGACAGAGCAGCTGAAGTGAATCATCATGTGTGTAACATGTTTGTAACTTGTGTGTGAGGTTCTCCACATGCTAACTGTCTTAAAAACAGACTGCATGTTACTTTAACCTTTCTTCTTCTTCTTCCCCACCTTTATCTTTTTACAGTCTTCAAATTGTTGTATATATTCTATGTTTTATACTGCAGACATATCAGGATATATTGAGAGTGTGCAGGGAATGTAAAAAGAGAAAAATGAAATGTGATCTAAGGCAGCTTGAGGTCAGGTTAAAAAGTCTCTGTGTTGATCCCATTAAAGCCATGTATGTTGAAGGCAACACGCTGCCCCTGCCCTGGTATTTGGAGTATGTTACACTGCTCACACTCTCTCCATGTGTGTTGTCTGATAGACTTGCCGGGTAGTCTTTAAACCCTGGATGAAAAATCAAGCTCTCACTCCATGTCTGAAGCGGTCACTTTGAAGTTGGCTCAGTTCTTCAGAGGAAAATTGTTGTCTCATCACTGATATTGATCATAAGTTTTGCTAACCTCATCAGCAGCCTGCTAACGTTAGAGAGTGAAGCTCATACACATGACTGTCATGTGTCGCATCTGGTGAACGCAGAAACTGCCTTCATAATGGATATACCTCTGCAGCAGTTATAAATACAACTCTGGTACTGAAGCACAAACAAATGCCACAATCTGTCTTAATGGATTACATAAAAGCAGATGTTGTATCATAACTGAGCACTGAAAGGACATGCAATGCCTAGAAATTATTATTATTACACTGCTTTGTTAAGTGCTGGATCATGATTGGTCATTACATAGACACATTTAAAGGCAACAGTCTGCTGTTTCCTGATAACAGACTGTTAGGATGCTGCTCTGATAACAGTGATAACCTTTCTTGCTACAGCATCCATTCCATAATCAGGAAGCACAGTGGAGACTTATTGTACTGCTCCACTGCCAAAGTAATTGCTAACTTCGGGGCTAACCTCCGGGCCCCGAACACTTTAACTTGTCAGCAGCAGGCAGTAAGAAGCATACAGGAGTCCGGCTTGGATTCAGGAGTCCAGACACCACAAGAACACCCAACAACAACATGCACAGACGTCACTTCCTCCCTTACTGTCACTCACTATACATCCCTCACTTTCGCACACCACTTATTCATAAACAGAACTTCTTAATCATAATATATATATATATATATATATATATATATATATATATATATATATATATATATATATATATATTGATAACAAATGTGGTGTTATCAGGTTGTCTCTCTGTTGTTCCATTGTTATGAGGATTTGACCAATCAGAAACAAGTATTTAACAATCATGTAAATAGGATTATGTTGTGAGTCCTGTGTGTTGATAAAGTACATCAAAGTGTAAAGATAATTGTCTGGTCAGAAAGGTTGTGTTGGAAAAAGACACCAAACAATGACAAACATCTAAAACATTTGAAGTGTGGGTTGCAAAGGGAAATCAAAATAATTTGATGAAGGCAAAAATGTTCCACATTCAGGCCTCAGGCCTCAGTCCTGATTCATGATGTTTTTGTTCTGTCCAGTTGTTCCTGTTTTTTCATCTCATCTGACTCCATCACTCTCATGTGATCTGTGACTACCAGAACAAAAACTCTCTCTCTGCATTTAAAGTTTGATGAACACAAGAAGCTTTATGAAAAGTGTTTAACACAGCTGTGAAGATGGGGTGATAAAGCTGAGGGCTGTGCTGTGGGACAGCTGTGGTGTATTTATAAGGAGTGAAAAGGAAGGAAGCAGGAGAAGAGAGCAGGGAGAGAAAAAGTGTGCAGACAGAGGGCTACAGACTGCAGAGGAAGAGAAAACGGTCAACAGACAAACAGAGTGAACAAACTTCAAAACCAGTGAGCTGGACAAGAGCAAACCATCTCTGCTGCATCCTGAAGAAAAAGGAGAGGGACAGAGGAAAACATGACATGAGAAGGAATGGAAGGGTGATAGAGGGGTGAGAAGAGGGAGACAAAAAGGTAAAAAAGATTCTTGGACAGTTGACAGGATAAGAGATTTGTGCTCTTCAAAACACGACAGAGTGTAACAGCAGCAGCTCTCTGGGATTCAGGTCAGTGGTTCCTGTTTGCTCCGTCAAAAAGGAAAGAAAAGAGGAAGAAAAACAAACAAGGGCAGGTAATAAAAACATCAGGTGACAGAGGGAGTTGTTTCAGAGCATGTAATACATGCCTCTTTATTAGGTTTCAGTGTTGTTGAAAGTTTGGAGTACTTTAAATAGAGGGAGTGGTGAGAAGGAGAGAGGGAGACTCAAACACCAAAAAAGGTCTGGAGTCAGAGCTGGAGAAACAGCAGGCTTAACCGATGCTGCACACTCGTGTGGAGAGAAGAATAAAGACAGTGGCAGAGACAGAGCGGCAGAACAAGGAGGGCAGAGACACAGAGACGAAAACACAGAGACAAAAAAAGGAAAAAGGAAGAAGAAGAGGGAACATGGACTGATGAAACATAACTCCTGAAGTGAAATCGACAGAGAGTGGGGCCAGAAAGAAAAGGCAGGTCAGGAGGGGTTAGTGGTGAGCCAGAAAAAGCTTCCAGAGTGTGTGTGGGTGTGTGTGTATGTGCGGGTGGGTGGGCTGTTACTGTAAATGTGATCCTCAGCAGACCGACCATAGAAACTGAGAACCCTAAGGGGGAGGAAGATCAGCTGGTTGAACATATGAAGTAAACCATGGAAGCCAGGGTTTCACCGATAATCTAAACCAAACAAATCCTCCAACACCCGTCGCCATGTCTACGGGCCCTGGCCTCTGTGCACCTGACCTGGCCCAGGGCCCCTGGACTCTGGGACCCGTTGGGCTCCAGACCCTGTTGGACCTGCTGGTGGGTGTCTACCAGGAATTCTACTCCTCACCCTTCATGAGGGAGAAGTATGTCTCTGGCTTCCTACAATGGGGTGAGTGTTTCCCCCTTGTGTGTATTCTACTTCTGCTTGACTCACACATTAAACTCGTTACACCTGTATCATCCATGGAAATATTTACACACCCACAGTGACTGGACATGTTGCTTGGTAACCCTTTTTGTTTGGCCTCAGATTAAAAACAGCCAACCTTAGTGACGGAGCCAGCAGCCTGTGTCTGAGCTGTAAAGATCTTTCTTATCCTCATAATTAACAAAAGTCAAATAAGACAAATATCTGTGACCACTTTGTTCAGCTATTAAAGACTGAACTTGTGAACAGCCAGTAGCATTCAGCAAGTGAAAAGGTCTGGTTTAAAGATGATGAGGTATCAGGTACCATAGAGCTGGTTATCAACTTTCAACTCTTACCTGCACTGACTGTCTGCTTCAGTCTGACTGACATTAGGAGAAAAGATTAGGATTTATGGAAGTTATTACATTGAAAATCCACACTGCTACAGGAAGAAAATTATCCTGCAAAAAGTTTTCGCGTTACTTTGTAAACTCATTTATGGATTGAATCACATGTTTATTTCTAATGTGACAGCTGCACACAGTACAACTTGATACACAAGATTTCAGCAGTATAGGCATCATATATGATGTGCCCTTATCATTATTTTACTGTACAGATCATCTCTTGGAACTTAAAGGGTTAATCTTACCTGAAGCCAACAGAAAAAAAGAGAGGAAGATGTATTTTATTCATGACTAATGAAATGAATTAAATATAAGTAGTCTGCATGCATTGACAGGCTCAATGATTTGATGTGTTTACTATTTACATCTATGTTCTGTGTGATGAAAAAATGTGACGGTATATGGATCCAAAAATACTCATACACATCAGCTGATGACATGAATCAATGGAAATGACGGCACTTTACTTTTTAAGCCATGACTCTGAACATCCCAACCAGGTGGTAGGTAGAGAGTTATCCCAGGTTGAAGCCAGGGTACAAGAGAGCCAGATTTGTGTGATGGACTAATTAGCAGACTAAGCTGGTGTTGGTTGATTTAAAGTGGTTGGTCATGTTAGTTTATTTCGAGATCACCTGCATTTGTGTCCTGTTATGTGAACTCATCAGTGCTTTTACTTGTGTCATCAACTGATCCTTAGCAGTTTGACTTCAGATACTAGAAGACCGTTGAGCCCAACTTCTTTGCCCTAAAATATAGATGTGTAGACGCTACCGCACTACATGATCATTAAACTCATTTTCTGTAGTGATCTCCCTGTTTGTTTGTTTTTGGCTGAAGTATGCATACTGATGTCCTGAATGTCTGGAACCAGAGGGGGGGACTTTTAACATGTGACTGGCGTGGTAGCAAACACAACATGTGTTTCCTCGCGCTTTGTGTGATAAAATGTATGACAATGTAGTTCATTGATTTCTTTATCGTCTGCACAAAGATCCTTGGATCACTTAAACAACTCAGCTGTTAAAAGAACATGATCTGCACTTTGAATCTTTGTCTGTTTAACCATCATCCATTGTACTGATGCAGCTGCATCTTTTCCATGTTCCTCTACATTTAGACGATTATAGCTTTCCAGTCCTCACTTAAATGATTCCATCACCAGTCTCAATGCATTACACATGTTGAGTGGACATCAACACACTGACAGATTGTGGCACAGCAATATTTTGTTTTCAAATTGTAACCTGGCCTGAAATTAATGGTAAGAAACTTTCAAGCAACATTTTCAGCATTTGCTTTTAATAACTTTGTCTTTTAAACAGGGATAATCCCGTTGATTGTTTTGTAATTATCTGTTAAAGATATCTTTACTTCCATATCATAAGTTACTAGCTGGCCCAACAGCATAAAGCTGGCTTTAAGGTGGAATTCACCACATTCTAAAAAATCTCAGTGGCTTATTATTTATCTAGATGTAGCTGGTGTGGAGCCCTCATAGGCTAGGATACATGAAGCTGAAAAAAGTACCATAACCACAGGTTTGTGGATATTTTTAAATACCAATTTTTTTCACAGTGTTTTGGCCTCACGTCCTCACGTAAAGGAGTTATCACTGAACAGAGGTTTTCAAAAGGTGGAGGTTTTTGAAATCTGTTTAATCATTTTTGTGTAGACAGCTAAAACAAAAGTTTTAGACGTTCTTCATCATTATTCCATTGTGTGAGGGGGAATTAATAAATCACACTTCGTAGTGTTTAATTTGCCACTCTGACACAGATTGAGGAACACTGTTATCAATTACCGCTACACACAATGTTCTTCTGTGGTGTTTGACGTGACGTGACTGATTACACATTCTTGCCACCTACTGACCTGGCTTGCAGGCATTTTAAACCGTTGTTGCGTGGACTAAGAAATATTTCTCTGTCCACACGACAATGGTTTTAAGTATTTTTTTTTGAATGCAGACAAAAAAAAAATGTTTTTAGAATCTTCTCTAGATGTGTGGATGCAGATGTAGACCACTTAATTTCTGATTCAAGTTTTCAAAAGAGGAAGGAATTCCTCAAATTTTGTGATTTTTGTTTTTGTTGACAACATGATTTGCTTTTCAAAAACATTACTTAAAAAAGGTAAAATTAATAAAACATGTTTGGGTTTTTTCAGCCCTATTTTAAAAAAAATTATTTGAAATCCTGAGAGATTTAATTCTGTAGCATCTCTCAGCAGTCCAATTCATTTTCCTAAAGTTGACTGGGGTTTAAAAACAAATGTAACACCTTTGAAAGGGCCCACTGTTTATATCCTGAACAGTCAGTCATAAATATAAATACAGTGAAAGATAAATGACATGCTTTATATTCAGGGTGTGTATTAAACTGTTGCAGCCATACACCATGGCTGAAGTACAAACACTTTTAGAGAAATCATAGGAAGTTATGTACAATAAATACATAATAATCATAATAATAGTTCATACTCTTCTGATACTTTGTGGAATTCTATTTGAAGACTGACCGACAGGCAAGGTCATCATTTTCCATGGATTACTGATCCATTAAAGCACCTCAGCTCTAAAGTGAGCCTCAAAGCTCAGGGTACAGGATGTTAGGAGAAGTTCAGACCTGTGAGTTGATCCTGAAGGTTTTGTGTTTAAAAAGCAACAAAGTCGGGAGAGACAGGCCACCATGTCTCGTCCATACTTTGTAGGAAAGTTGTGGGAACAAGAGCACCTTCACTGCTCACATTTCTTTCTGCTGCTGTCTTTTGTCCCTAATTAGCTCCTATCTTTCACAGAGCACTTTCATAAAATATAGAAGATGATTTCACTGAATGTTTCATGAATGCTGCATGTTGAGACTATTACTGGCTGATCACATGACATCATCCCTTAACTTTCACCCCACTCCTCACCTCCCTCTGTCTCTGTAATGGACAAAGTCCCTCCATGCATGTGACTCATACAATGTTCATCTATTGTATTGACATGTGTGTGTGTGTGTGTGTGTGTGTGTGAGTGTGTGTGTGTGTGTGTGTGTGTGTGTGTGTGTGTGTGTGTGTGTGTGTGTCTGTGTGTGTATGTGTGTGTGTGTGTGTGTGTGTGTGTGTGTGTGTGTGTGTGTGTGTGTGTGTGTGTGCGGTGCTGGGGGGTTGCTGTCATGTGTCACCAGTTACAGGACGTTCCAAATTTATCACCAGCATGTGTCTATGAATGAATATCAAGTTTCAGAGTTGGCTGTCCTTCAACAGTGATGGAGCAGATTTCTTGGTTAAAACTGACTTCAGGTCTCAGAGTCCATCAGATGTATTATGTACAGCAGTGCAGTTCTATGTAGGTCTAAGTCTAGCATCAGGACCAACCACACTCTTTTAATGACACCTACAACTCAAATGTTTGGAATGTGTCATTTAATGACAGCAACAAACCAGTTAGTTGCATTACTACCACCTATGTATTATTGTTATGGAGTGTGATTAAATTACCTACTACTGCAAACACAGTGACTTGTTCTTAACCCTAGAACACTATCGCTAAAATTAGTAACACCATCACTAATGCCTGGTGTTTTTTACCAGATATATTATTCCCAATAAAAAGTACTCAAAAAATATCAAAATATGACAATAAATGACAAATTAGAGGAGTGTTCTTTCATTTTAAACTGTGCCATGTCTAAAAAAATGAAAAAAAAATGTGTCATGGGGGACCCTATAAAAATTATCGAAAAATTTGGAATTCGAGAAAAACAAAATCCTAAAAAAAATAAATGTTTAACTGGAAACTTGGTGTTCAGTCCACCCATTCCTGGAACATAAGAGACTTCCCTGGTGAAGGCACAGTCTCCCGGACACAAAAACAGCTACAGGAGAGAGAAACAAAATGGCATTTTTCAAGTGGGTTAAAGGCCATGCCATCATTCTCAGGGCGGCCTTTTCTCACCCTATGACCAACATGAGGCGTGGCAGGGACAGCATCAGGAGTGGCAGGGACAGCAGGATTTGTGGCAGGGGAAGTAGATTTTATACATTAACACTAACACCGGGTAAAATCCACCCAAAACCTACTGACCCTCTATCACTATTGCCGGGTGAAAATCACCCGAACACATGCCCGTAGGAAAAAACAGGTTTTGAAATAGGGAAACACCCATGCCTTCAAATACATCAAAGACAATGCTGAAGCTACCCAACATAATTAAAATCATGTAAATGTGTTTGCGCGGGTGAAAATCACCCGGCGATAGTGTTCTAGGGTTAAAATGAAGGTCCAGCAAAAACCTTTAGCCACTTGTTTTTTGGAACACACATTTACAGAGACCTAACGTGGGGCCACTATGAGCAAGCGTTTAGATGAAACAATTTGTAGCATTGGCAACAAAAGAGAAGAAACACTCCTTTTAACAGACAGAAACCTCAAGCAGAACCAGACTCATGTTTAACAGTCATCTGCTAAGACCATGCTGGACTTGGATGGAGATGGAGGAAGAAGACATGGATGGAGACAAAGAAAAGATCAATTAACATATAAGAATGCAAGGAGGGCTTTTATTAGCACAGTTAACACTAGAATAGCCATTAGGGTAATTTTGACTGCTTTCACATTTTTGCGTCATGTAACTTTGTTGAATTAAAGATTACAGTGCTGCTGGGAAATAAAAAGGCAACAAGATCATGTTTACCTACTTTGGCCACAGGCAGTCGTAATGACTGCCACGAGTAGATTGATACATTTTCGGGCCAGGCATATGCTTCTTGGTTTCTTGGCAACCATCATTGTCTCTATAAAAGGTAGAAACTGACCATGAGTTAGTGTACAGAGCAATTTGAAAGGTTTGGAATTGAAACTGAGAGAAATAGACATGATTGTTTCTCAGCACTGTTTGTCTCAATGGAATATCGTCATGTGACAGATATGATTATTTTATGGATTTTTTGTTCGTGTAAAGCCTCCCTCTCTCTGTGTGTGCTCACTCTCTCTGTGCTCTGTCTTTTTGTGCTCTGCTGTCACACGCACACGGATGCAATCATGAACTGTTAAACATCATGTCTGCTGTTATTTGTGTCATGTTTTTCATTAGCTGAATAGTTTCATTGTTGCATTTGTTTTGGACTTCTGCATGTTGCATTGTTTCTGAATGTGTGTGTTCCCCTTGATGATGATCATTAGGGTTGATGTACTCTGATAATCCTGGACAGCTACTGCACTTTTTCAGGGGCTTGATATGCTATGCTAAATATGTTTAGCCGTAAAAAATAACGCCCACTGCAGCACATTGCTGACATTCCCAGTCAGTATTCTGGCAGGCATCATCAAACAGAGCCCTGATGACAGTCATCTATTATCTGTTATTCACTTACATTCATGAGAACCAATTATAAACCTGTTTTAAATAAGATAAAATATACCTTTAACATACCAGGATCTTCTGGAAGACATATGACATTAAACATAAATAAAAGACATTACACATATTTTTTCTTCAATTTTATCTCAGTGATGCAAAACATTCCATCTCCCTTTCTGCTCAAGTCTTCTTTCTTTATTTCTCATCTCAAATGTTGTGAGTATTATCCAGTAAGAGAGCCAAAGACGGGTTTAAACGTAAGTGGTAGACATTTCTGTAATAACCTATTGTATCAGAACTTTTCTCTCAATGGTTGCAGTTCTTCGACCTCTTTGGTTTTCATTTTAATGAGCTAAACAGAGGACCACTCCTGTCATTATTTTATCACACTGACAGAAAAACAGCCATCACGTACAAGACTTTTAAAGTCAAGTACAGTCATTTTACAAGAATCAGTGATTTTTACGACACTGGAATAAATGTGATTCATCAGTCTGTTTCTCTGTCAGACTGTGATGCAGCTCAGGTCACATGACCGGCTCAGTCTACTGACCCAGAGCTGCCGTTTATATCTGCAGCGAGGATCTTATGATGTCAGGAAACCTCCAGCTCTGAGTAGACAGTGATGTTTCTCTCTTTAATCTAAAACTAGATCAGAGTGTGATTCTGCATTTCTTACATTCCTCTCAGTGTGAGCAGGAGAGAACTAAACATCAAAATTAAGGAATGGAAAACCTTCCTTCATTCATGAATGGTAGATGCTATTTTTAGCTGAACAATGTCCCTCAAATCTAGACGATCACTCAGTTGAGGAGAAACTCCCTTTACAGGAAAATGCAGTTTAAAGGAGGGTCCAAAAATTTGAATAACATGAATAAAATGAAGATCAGAGAGATGGATGGAGATGACAACTAATAGATCAAAGAATTGATGTCTGTATCAAATATGTTTTTATCACCTGGTCATATCTATCCAATAGCCCTGCAGCACCCCCTCATTGTTATCATCTAGCTCTTGTCAAACAACATGACACATACTATACTATACAAAAATATATGTTCTTCAACATTATTAACCACAAAACTATAATTTGATATAATATCAGAGGATATACAAAGTAAGTGTTGTAATATCTGATTTCTCCCAGTTTATTCAGAGAGAGAATCCACATCTTTATTAGCATTTTATTTTTAATCTCTGAGAATTAATGTTCCCTGATGTGACACCTGTTTGTGTGGACAGAGCTGACACGGTCTGTCCTCTCTTGGCAGCCAGGTTAGTCTATCTCTACCTGTCTCAGAAAGTCTGCTACCATGGGCTGTCTGTTTGAGACAAATACAACTGCAGTCTGCTTTGTGATTCTGTGCTTCAATAGTTAATGTAGCCTCTCTCTCTCTCTCTCTCTCTCTCTCTCTCTCTCTCTCTCTCTCTTCTTTCCTTCTATCACAGCCGAGCCGCTGGTCAGGCAGGTGAAGAGGACTCGAATTAAAAGAGAAGACTTTCACATCCTGAAGGTGATCGGCCGCGGGTCATTCAGTGAGGTGAGACCGTCTGAGCCAGATGTGGCACCTTCAAAGACTTCAGACTTCATACTGAAATACTACTATAATACTAATACAATTTTAGAGGATTTTTAAATCAGCAGATACCAATCAGTATTGACTGGATTATTCATTTGGCATCCTTTACGATTTTACAATATCTTTAGGATTTTTTTTCCTTCATGTCTTTGTTAATCAGTTCTGATTGGATCTGACTTTCTCAACTTACTACATTTTGATCTTTACCATCTTTGAATTGACAACAAAAGTCTATTTGAGTTCTTGAAGCATCTATTTGTATTTGGATCTAAATAATCCTTATTGTTTTATATGACACCAGAACAATTTTATAACAAATTATTGCTATATATTTTATGAGCTTCATGGAATCAGCAAATTGGTTGAAACAGTGGTTAATCTGTCTTGGCTGTGTTGCAGGTTGCTGTAGCTAGGATGCGGAGCACTCAACAAGTGTATGCACTGAAGATCATGAACAAGTGGGACTTGCTAAGGCGAGGAGAGGTGCACACACTGACACACACCAGTACTCACATTCACAGGACAAACAATCAGGCCAGGTTTCTGCAGGGTCATAAAGTCAGGGCTGAGATGGAGGAAAAAGAGAAAGTCCAAATAATACATTTGGATTTACATTGGATGTGTGTGGTGTTAGTATTTGGTTATTAGTCTCTCATCCTTGCTTTATTTGACTAACTTTATTTCTGTGAGTTGTACAGGCTGCATGTTACCAGGAGGAGAGGGAGGTTTTGTTGAGGGGTGACAGACGCTGGATCACAGAGCTGCATTATGCCTTTCAGGATGACAACTACCTGGTACATAGCAACATGATAATTAATGATTTAGTAAACAATAAGTACAAAGAAAATGTATCACATATGCACCTATCCAACTCCCCTCCCTCAGTACCTGGTGATGGACTACTATGTCGGAGGGGACCTGCTATCCCTGCTCAGTAAGTTTGGAGACCGGATCCCTGAGGACATGGCTCAGTTCTATCTGGCTGAGATGGTCATGGCCATCGACTCTGTCCACAGACTGGGCTATGTACACAGGTACACTAGCCTCTTTATTAACAATGGTACTCATGTAGTGTGTTATATATGTGGGCTGTCACTGTATCAGATTTACACCTTACAATTATGGTTAGGTGATTGTCAATACTGATCGTCAATACTGTTATGGTGCTCTAGCCTCAAACGGTCAGGATACATCAAAGAGACAAGTCCAAAACAATTACTGGTTGAATGTGATATTTGGGCCCTCGGGACATTAATGCATTAAAAACAGGCATGACTCTGTAGTGGAAATCACTGCATGGGCTCCCAGAAATATTTTCTGTGAACAAAGATAGTCGCAGCAGCCACAAATGCAGGTTAGAACTGTACCAGGCAAAAAGAAAATCATATATAAGCAGGATCCAGAAAAAACAGAGACTTCTCTGGACCCAAGCCTGTGTAAGATGGACTGAGGTGGAGTGGAATACTGTCCTGTGGTCGGATGAATCAAAATCTGACATTTCTTGGGGAAACCTTGAAGGTGTGTCCTCCACTCTAAAGAGAACAGGGATCACCCAGATTGTTGTCAATGCACAGTTCGAAAGCCAGCATCCATGATGTTATGGAAATGCACAAGTTCATAATTGGAGGTAGCTCACACATCTGTGAAGACTCCATTAATACTTAACAACATGCAACAGCATCAGACGATGCCTTTCTTTAGGAAGACTGGTCATAATACAGCAAGAAGATTCCAAACCACTTTCTTCATAGATTACAACAGCATAGCTCCGTAGTAGAAGAGTCCAGGTGCAAAACTGGCCTACAGTCCCTTCTTGTCACCTAGTGAAAATAATTGGTGGAATAATGAGGGAAATCTCACTGTCATCCATTCATCTGCTTTTCTTCCACAGAGACATCAAACCTGACAACATCCTGCTGACAGAGGAGGGGCACATCAGACTCGGAGACTTTGGGTCCTGTCTCAAGCTCCTTGAGGATGGGATGGTGAGAGACAACTTTGAGTCACACTAGAGATACAAACTGTGCTCCAACATTGTTTCCCGAGAGAACAAATGCTGAAAATATTGGCCATGGATTGTTTTTCTTCAACTAACTAATTTCATTGCAGGTTCACTCCTCTTTGGCAGTGGGGACTCCGGACTACTTGTCTCCAGAGATTTTGAGGGCAGTGGAGGGAGGGGGAGGTTACGGTCGTGAGTGTGACTGGTGGGCTCTAGGTATCTGTGCCTATGAGATGCTGCTGGGGAGCACACCCTTCTACGCCGAGTCCATCTCTGAAACATACGCCAAGATCATTCACTTTCAGGTGCACACTGTGACAGTGTCTTCAATTAACTGATGGAAACCAGATGCTTGTAACATAGGGGACATATCAAGCATACCAAACACTAACATTTTAAATTAACATTCACATTATGTTCAGACGTATGAGGATCTGCTAAAACGATATCTTCTGCTGACAAATGTCAAAGTTAACGTCATGTTGTTTCTGTTTTTCTGTTCAGGAGCATTTTGAGTTCCCTGCCTCTGGCCCTGAGATTTCAGAAAAGGCTCACTCCTTCATCACCGGGCTCATCTGTGAGAAAGAAGTCCGTCTAGGGAGGAAAGGCTTCACTGACTTTAGGAGTCATCCTTTTTTTACCGGACTCGACTGGGGCTCCCTCCATAAACTTTCTGCACCCTACCTCCCTGAAGTATCAAATCCAACTGACACCTCTAACTTTGACATCCTGGACGATTGTGTCACTGAGATGGTATTATTTATTACACATTCGTGTAATATGCACTTAAAACTTGACTCTGAAATTACCTCCACTCTTGTTATTCTCTGCAGGAGACGCTGTCTGATGTCATGGAGAGAGCTCCAATAGGAGTACACATGGCTTTCGTTGGATACTCCTACACTGCGACCAGGTGAGCTCTAGGTTACAATTCATCAAATGACTGTAACTGTGACTGGTCCTATACCAGTCTCACAGGGTGCTGTTGAATTTGTCTCCCTCTTACAGTCAGACGGGGGCTGTTGACCGCAGTCAGGACATCATGATGCAGATCGACCACACCAGGCTGAGGGGCTTTGAGAGTCTTTACACACCAAAGAATCTGGTGAGAGAGCGTGAAGTCTGCACACATGATACATCTGCACCTTGTCCATCTGTTAGTTTGCATCACCTCATGACCACGTTTCAGACAACTCACTTTTGTAATGTTTGAAATGTTTGCAATGTTTACTGCAGCAGTGATTTGGCATCAAGGCTATGTCCTCCTTCTCCTAATATCTGTAGCGTCTTAGTTGGAGTCTGCTGGTGAAGGCTGGGAGTGGTTGGGTGAAAGTATCAGCAGTGATGTCATGGCAATGAAAGAGCAGAAGGAGAGAGCAGAAATCTGTCAGACTTGAACAGAAATCCACATATCAGGAGATGTTGGGCATATTAACACAGCTCTGTATTTTCAGGTTTTTGATGACAAGAAGTTCTGTGTCTTTTTCTTGTTATCCTGTGGGTTTGAAATCAGGGCCAGCTGTGGCAGCTCACAGAAACTATACCAGATGAGCTACCTGAGCTGCTGGAACTCCCGCTTACTCTGGATCCTGGTCCTGCTGTATCCACTAGCACCAGCACCACAGAAGAGGGGCAGACCGACCACATGTCAGGATTCAGTGAAGATCAGCAGAGGTAAAAGTTGACTGTAACCATCTTAGTATGCATTGGCTGGATTATGGTTCACAGATTTCACAGGTCGATGTGTATGTCTGGTTACTTATTATTAAAACAACAGGATATGTTTGGTTGGTTCTTTACTTTGGATTTGGTGTATCCAAATCAGCAACTTGTATAACTTTAAGCTTTACTAAACTCCGATAAAGAAAAATTTAACCGAAAACGAGAAATAGTATCTCTTTGTCTTTCTCCTCCAGACGGTTAGAGGAAGCAGAGAGGAGATGTTGTGAGCTGGAGAAAGAAATGGAGCGAATGAAGGCGGAGATGAAAGACTGGAGGGTGCACAAAGAAACAGGCAAGATCAACATCACTGTCACCATCATCTTCATCATCCTCATCATCATCATTTTCATCCTTCATATCATATGTCGACATATCTTCTGTTCCTCTTTGCCTCACTTTTATTGTCCAAATTTACGTCAGAACATGGTGAGATCCAACATACAAAGATTCATGAAAACAAACACGACAAAGATTTCGTCAAAGTTTTACAGGACGTGGCTGCTAAAGCCCAAAAGATACTTATTAAGAGAAACTGATGTACCTGCTTTTCAGGTGTGTAATTTACTGCTAAGCTATACCAGAACTAGATAACTATTTATTTAAAATACTTATCTCCCCTTAATAACAATTAAAAAAATGAAACTAAACATCGACCCCTAACTAAAATTAAAAACTGGAGAAACAATGTGAGAAAAGACGATGTTTCTACGAATTCAAACAGACCTACAGAGCCGCTGAAGTCTAATCGGGTGATCACTTTTATTCTGTGTGCACAAGAGAATTAACTTCTCACAGGAATTACATCATGCACAGAACATATTAAAGTATGCACACAAGTTAAAATGATCCTCTTTGCGGATCGCTGGTGGCCTAGCGATCTAAGTGCCCCACATACAGAGGCTACAGTCCTCGTTGCAGGGGTTGCTGGTTCGATTCCTGGCCGCAACCATTTCCTGCATGTCTTCCCCCGCTCTCTGTCCTATCAAATAAAGGCAAAAAAAAGATCCCCTTTGCAGGACTTCAGGGGCTCTGCACAAAGCACAGTTTTTCTCTATAATCACATTTCACTAAATATTTGGAGGCTGAGGACCAAACAAGCTGCCACTGTCAGATGAATGCAGAAGAGCATGCGACAGACTCACGCTTCAGCCATTCAGCGCTTCACTGACAGACCAACAACAAAGATCCAAGTCTTACTTTTGAATGTGCGTCTGAATGTGAGGCGTGTTTCTCCGAACAAAAAGCTTTCAGGCTGTTGTAAGGCATTCGCCCCGTGGGCCGCTGTATTTGTGTGGCTTAACAAAACACAAAACACTGTTTCTCCTCTAACGGTTACAGAGTATTTATACTGCAGCCAATGAAAAAATTCTGTCCTCACACAGCCATATAAAGTTAGAGACGTGGCTTTGTTTACATTGTGTCATATCTGACCCACTTGGTTGGAGACAATCTGGTAAGGCTGTTTTCAGAATGACCTTATTACACACACGCGCGCGCACGCACGCATGCACGCACGCACAAACGCACGCACACAAGTACGCATGCATGCACGCGCACGCACACACACACACACACACACACACTTGCAGCGCTGTGAGGTGGAACGAGTTCCAGACAATCTGAGCCACACTGAATAAACACTGTGCTGCAGAGACCCAGCAGCTTCTGCTTATGTTGGAGACCTCGGTCAGAACACGGTGCTAAATACCCGCTCTAAGAATAGCCTCGGTATGCGAGGACTTAGATACATGTTTCCATGAATGCGCACAGTGTGATGAGCTTTCAAACAGGCAGTGTTGAGGGTCTTGCTGACTGATGGGGGAAGGCGTGAGGTGGATGATCACAACTGTCTTTGTGTCATGATGAACTACCTTTCTTCACTTCAGCCACTGCTTCTTTCTCACATCTCCTTTTTCTCCTCACATCACCACACTCACATCCTCATTGCCTTCATCACCACAAAAATGAACTGTTTGGGTTCTGTCCTGTCTCTTGAGTTACATAAAGTCTGGCTGGATCGCAGTGCATCCAAAGGCTGAACGCCTGTAACATTGCTGCTGCACAACATAGCTCTGACATTCCTCTCTCCTCTGATCCCAGAGCTGAGTATCTGCCCAGCATCTCTCGCTCTGCCTGCCCACTGTGTGGACACAACATGGGATGTAAGCCTATCTTTAATCCACTCATATTGTCTTCTTTTCTGCCACGTTTTAAAATGCATGTTTGACTCTCTTGTTTAAGAAGCTTTGCAGTTGTTGTAAAAGTAAGGCAGAAATGAAAAAAGCAGAGCCGGCCTCCCGTCTCTATGTGTCTGTTCACTGGTCTGACCTACATGTGTTGCAGAGGCAGAGAGCGCCCCCAGGCTGCCACTACCCGCTGGTGATTCCACTGCACCGTCACCTGCTCCTGTTCCACAGGGTACAAACTCATCACTCAAAAACAACATTATGATACCACAGAGAGAGAATCACATCGTCTGTGAAAAAAACAACATTCTGTGTAGAGTGTGTTCTCATGTCTTCCAAAGTTAAAATACCCTCACTACATGCTTAAGATGTTCAACAGTAAGTGCTTTACCCACAGGGGATGTCAGCCAGCTCAACCCCTTCAAAAGCATCACAGCTGCAGTGTATACGTAAAAAAATAATCTTAATGTGAAGGTCCCCATACAGTTGTTTCCACTCATATAGGTCCCCTCTAACTGGAGGTGGTTACTTTAACAAACAAACGCATGCCTGTCTCTGCAGAGCTGAGAGAGATGATTTTAATTCAAGTACAACTCATTGACAAGGGGTGTGATGAGATCTTGTGCCAGGATATCTGCAATACTAAAGCGCAAAGCTATTTCTCCTCAGGGGGATAATCTGTTTTGTGGGATCAGTACATCAGGTTTTCCCTTCATATTAAACCACAAGGCAGCCACCTCAGCCTCACTTCTGTCCTAATGTTTGATGCTGTGTTTAAACAAGAATAGACTATATCTTTGCACTGATATTTCACAGTTTCTCATGCTTTTTTCATCCCCTGTTTGTTTTCCTCCAGGTACGCCTGCCACAGGTGATGAGTGAGTCGTACCTGCTGGTGTGTGCAGAAGGTGGGGAGCTCCAGGCCTGGGACAGGCACTGTTACACTGAGCTCTCCTGAAATTGCTGACTTCTCCACTCTGTGACAGGACAAAGGACTGAGCCCTGCCCTGCGCTCACAGTCTGCCCCACTCCTCAGCCTCCTACTCTTTCAAAGATGAAGGAGTGCAGGACTGCAAGCTTCTCCTCCAGGAGCTGCTGAAGGTGTCAGTGTGTGTGTGTTTTTAGGATGAGAAAGGCAGGACAGACTTCTGGAGGCTACACTGGAAGACTTACTGAGGATCTCCTCTTATGTACCTACCCTGCTCTCCAAACTGAAAGAAACAATAGAATTGCACTGAGTTCACAGCACTACTGTGTGACAATGACACTGATGTTTGAGTGACACAGAGGAGTCACTCTATGTGCATGCTATCTTCAGCCTTTAGACCCTTTTGTTGCCTTGTAGTGGTTACACTGAATATGTGACTCTACACCTAGGGTTGGTTTGTAATCGTGTTGCACTACTGCAGTCTCTGCTGTAGTTCCTGCTGTGCTGTTTTAGTTTTTTAAATATTTCTAGTATGGCTCCATTAATAAAAGTCATAATAAATACAGTGTGGCAGAGTGCAATAACAGAAGCAGTCATATTTTGGTTAAAGCTGAAAGTGTAATGGAAAGTAATTTAAAGGTGTATTGCAGAGCTGCAGAGATGTATACTATTTAGGTTTTTATCATAACAGGGCTGCGTTTTTTGAACACTCACACACTCTGAATTTAACAGTCAAAAAACTGTGATTTATTCCCTACATTTTTAGTTTTAACTAACTCTTTGGTTCTATGTTGGCAGACACTGTAATCTCTTTATTTTGATTATTTATGAAGCAAAAAGTGGAACTGAATGTTAACGAGATGTAAGCATTTAAATTGTGTGACCAGTGTCTGATTGTAAACTTCTCCTCAGGATGTTAGAAATGTGTTTTCTTAATCACAGCTTTAGTCCTGAGTAAAAAGTGCACTTCTTATTAGATTATTACTCTGCTGATAATCAAATACCTTCACAGCTTCCAACACAACCCCAGCTTCAGTGTCATGCACTCGGTCTTTGATACAAATATTTAACCTGGTACAATACAGTCAGGAGCCTGAGTGGGAAACGTGTAGACAGAGAGGAACAAAAGGTGAGGGTGGTGTTTTTATGAATTGATATTGAAAGCAGCATTGCACTGACGTGTTACACTCAAGGTAACACTTGCACTCTCTGTTGCATTATAATTTTATTTGAAATGTAAAAACATCACTTCCAGTAAACAACAGGATTTTCGTCAGAACCTCAGACGTGCTGATGGACTGGCACACGTTCTGTTTGTTCCTGTCTGACTTCGGCTTTGATTTTGTTGAATTTTCTAAATCATTTTAATACATCGTGTAACAAAGTGCCTTAGTGATCAAAATTGAGATGCACATTTATTTGCATATGCAGGTAAGGAAAGGCAGCTAATATGAGAGGAAAGAAGTGAGTCCAGTGTAGCTGGTACCAATGAAAAGCTGTTATTTAGGTATGCCTGGCATCAGAGGAACTATCTCACTAAAATTCTTGTCTCTCTTTTACAAAACATCAGGTGGAGAAAATATACAGTAAGTCTGCTGACTGAACTCCAGTGGCTATGTGTGTAAACAAGTGTACGAATAAGGAATGGCTTTCAGTCCATGCATAGCCAGACCCAATACAAAGATCAATAAATGTTGAATGATCCAAAGTGATCACAAGATCCTGTCTTTCTTCTTTTTCCATACAACCCATCCTCACTCTTACTCATACTCAAATTTGACTCCAAATCGGAGCAGGACTGAGAGGAAGCGGTCTCAGACTTACAAACCAGAGCTTCACCACATAATGCATTTTTTTAAGGATGATATAGGGAGTATCACCAGTCTGTGGAACTCATCAGGAAGCAGGAAAATAGTGTCCACAAACTGTAAAAGTAAAGGCCCATGGATAGCTGTCCATAAACATGGGAACTAACAGTACTAGAGAGCTGAAACTCTGAAATAGTGGTGAAATTAGCTGTATCAGACTTCTAACCCTTATTTTTCTTAAGCTTTGGCAAGTGTACATTGACTTATTCCTGTGGCCAAGTTACAGGACTGTGGACACGTTAACAAAGTGCTGGAGACCTTTAACTCACTGTGTTAGTTCTTCACTCTAGCCTATACTACTATCAGTTTTCAATTTAGCCTCCTACATCCTGTTTTGAAGATATGAAGGTGTCCACCGTCCTATGCTCTTGAATGCAGCCAACGTCCACTAGGTATAACTTGGGAACTAAGAGTGCTACAGAGCTTGCAGGACCTGTTATGACTTTTGTTCATTGCTTTGACCTTTATGCATTTCAAAAGTTCTTTAAAATCAGTACTTCAACATTGATTTGCCCTGTGTTTCCTTGCCAGCTTTCTCTGGAGTCCAGGGCGTGTGTTCCAGGTTTGCCCTGGGGGATTTAACATTAATTGTTTGTTTGCTGCTGAATTATTAGCTGAGTTTATCTAAAAAAACATACATAATAACACAATGAAGACATTATGAAAATCTCTCCTTGGGTTTTTATTACAACAGTAAAAATGGTGAAAGAAAAGAAAAACACTGGAGGTAATCTGAACAGGATGAAAGAGGAGTGTAGATTCAAAACAAGAAGTGATGAGTGACATTGAGAGGGTACAGACAGGGATAGCATTAAAGTGTTATTTGAATACTTAATTAAAGCTAATTCACTTTATTGTCATCTATGGATGGTTTATAAATACATTATAAAGCAGTTCAGCATTACATGAGCCCTACATGTAGTAGGCTGGCGTTGGGTACAGCAGGTATGGGTGGTGTTTACGGTCTGATGGTCCAAAGCTGCTGTTCTCGTGGGCCTGGCGGCGGTAGTACCTGCGGAGGGAAGGGCTCCCGGGATGGCACTGCCTCACGTGAAGGAAGTACTCATCAGGTCGGTTGGAGGTGAAACCACAATCTTCACATACGAATATCTTGGAGCGTCTCTGCCTGTAGGCGTACTGTTGGTGAACGCCATGGATCTTCCTCATATGAGACTCCAGCGAACAGCGCTGCGTGAAGGCTTTCTCACACAGCTCACACTTGTAGGGGCGTATACCTACAGCACAGGGACACAGACAGAGGTTACAAACATTTGTTTATGTGACCTGCATTTATGATTAGGTATGAGTGGCTTTCAGTTGTGTGACATTAAAAGGAATTTGTGCTATTACATTAACTTTGACAGTCCTGGTGTAGACCCACTTCCTTGTCCCTTGAAATGTTTCTTGGACTTAAAAGCTGCCCACACTTAGCTGATTCCAAGGCAGTATAAATGATTAAGAACTATAAAAATCAACAACCTACAGATGCCCTACATTGCATGTTTTGTATACAACTCAGCACAAATAAGTGAAACAGACAAGCATGTGAGTGTGAGAGAGAATTGTTCACCCCTGACCTGTGTGTGTCCTCATGTGCCTCTTGAGGTCAAAGGTGTCGTTGAACCCTTTGCCACAGAATCTGCATGGGTGTCTCTTCACCAGACTGTGACACTTGAGGTGTCGGGTCAACATGCGCTGCAGGGGGAAGATTTTGTGGCACACTGAGCACACAAAGTCTCCTGAGCCAGGGGAGGAGCGGGGACGGGCCTTGCAGGAAAAGATTAGTTTACAAATCAGCTTAAATACGACAATATAACAAAAACTCTGTCGTCTTCAACTCCTCAAGACACTTTGAATAAAGTCTTATTAATACAATATAACAAGTGCCAGTCATTGTAAACAGTGGAGCTGCAAAATCATACTTTCATGCAGAATACCCCACTAATATGGCTCCAAGCTAATTTATTATTCTTCTGCATATAAACCATACCTTCTATATATTTCAATATAACATGCTGTGAAGGACCTCAGCAATGTGTCTATGCTTGTAATACCAAGAGCACATGATGAGGGACAGAAGGAACATGCCCCCTCAGATATCCAAAAGTTTGGATTAAAAAATATAAAAATAATAGGCAGATCTAGTGATGCACCTGCAGAGAACTGGTTCATGTGAGTCAGTGTGTCACACCTTACACAGACTGCAGGCTGCAGCGTCATTCAAGATAGTTATTCAGATATCTGCGTCAGGTCTCATGGTCTAATGCACAAAATTCAGGGACTAGTACAAAGTCTATCTTCTTGGCCCTCCTGACATTAGAACTGTTTACCTTTATAGTCTTTTACCCCAGGTCACATGACACTCTTTTGTTATGTTCATACACATGCTTTCCTATGACAAAGTTCTGACGCCAAACCTTTGTACATTACTTTCACAACAGCATAATGTGTTCTTTTTCTGTCCTCTTTGTGTCTCTCTGTCTTGCTGTCCATCCTCGGGGCCAAGTAAGTACAGATAATTTAAATAGTATTAAATAAACATCATGGACATGCAGAAAATGTCCTCGCTTTCAGTGTGACACATTAAATGACAGGGCAACTTCAGTATGTAGACACGTGACTAAATGATTGACTTCAACCTTTGCTTGAAGTATCACAATCTAAAACACAGAGATGATAAAATAGGAGGTCAGTTCTTTTTATTCTGACAAAATAAAGCAGCAGAGAGAGAGAGGGAGACAATCAGGTAGAGTTCATAATCTGCAGTCAGGTTTCCAATAACTGGTGGAAGTAAGTGACTTTTCAGATGTCGTCTCCAAGCCTTAGGAGTAAGTGGACACAATGAATAACCTCAAAGTATGCAAAACGTAATTTTACATATCATTGTAATTGATATTTAGGTAACATAAAGATCTTTCTCTTGTTCTGGTATCTCTGGTCAAAGAACCAGTTCAGGCTCTTTTGGAAAGTCTGTGAGTTTGGTCTACCACCAAGGAAAAATGGTTACCTTCAGTTTAAAGTGATTATAAGCAGCCATGAAACAACAGTGTTCTCTGTGATGATTTGTTTATTAAGTAATTCTGGGATGGTGCAGAGGGAGACGGAAACAGATGTCTCTCTCATATTTGATTTGTATGTGGTTTTCATTAAACTACACATTAGTTAAATGACCATATGGATTATCTGATGGTATATCTATCAAACATGAACCTCTGTCCTCTTGATGTAGTCGTTGTGAGATCAGCAATGATGGCAAACAAAGCTTCAGCTAGAATGGCCTGAGACACTTAACCGGGCAGGTACTGAGCTTACCTTAGCTCTGTTGATCAACGCCAGGGCAGTGGGGTGGTAGAAGGAGCCTCGGAGCATCAGTGAGGACCAGTCTGGTCTGGTGTTAGCCACAGGTATTCCTGATCCAGCTGAAGGGACGGGCACTCTCACACCTGTTGCTCTGGCAGTGGAAACAGCGTGAGGCACAGGGGCGCTCTGTGGGACGTCTGGACTGCAGGGTTCCTGCTGCTTTGAACTTTCACTCTCTGAAATGAGAAATGAGGATGAGGCTGATTACTTTCTACCAAAGTTAAAGTCTAATTCATTACTTTGTACAAGTTATACATCTTGGAATATTTAAACAAACATACTTTTATAATCTGAATATTAATTGTAAGACCCTTAAAGTTCTTACCTGCAGTATTGTCTTTTTTCCACTCCAGCTGCTCCGGCTCTTTCCATTGCCATGCTCCGCATGCTCCAGGTTTCTTTTTCACCAGGAAAGACCTCGGCATCCTTGCAGTCTCCCTCTTTTCTTTTCCTTCTGTTGGTCTGTCTTTAGCTGATCCTTCACCCTCTGCCCTTGAACTTGACTGATAAAACCGCCTCCCCTCTGTGAACTTAGAACTCAGCTAACTTCCAGTCAGTACATCCCTCGATGACATGCAGGTGCAGTATCCCAGCTAAATCACAGCACTCATTTCCATACCTCCCTGAGACGAGAGGTGAGGGTTTACAGACTGGGGGAGGGGGGTATTGTGACTCCGTTGACTGTGCGCTTGCGCCATTTTAACTGGTCCCCCACCAGTTTTGCATGTCAGGTAGTGAGAATCCGGAGAGATTCACATTCAAGTGGCCCTTGGCATGCAAATGTTTGGCCCTACCAAGCCCTGGCCCCAGACAAAGGGCACGGTCTGAGTAACAGGAGCGAGCACAGAGAGCCACAGCCTTAACTGCTAGGTAAATCAGCTCTTTCTCTTTTTGTGGGCTTCTTTCTGCTGCATTGTTTGGGAGGATTACAGAGCATCCACAAACGCACACAAAGGCCATTCACACATACACAACAGATGTCAAGCACTTGCTGTCTGTTGACTGTGTACTTACTCAACAGCACAAGCATGCTCTCTGCTCTGTTGTTATGTTGTCTTGGCTGCTCATCATGGTGGGATGGCTAGCAAGAAACCTGATCAGAACATGTGTTGGAATGAATGAATGAATGAATGAAAATGTCCAACCTGTTCGTTTTAAACTTCAGAATAAAGGGAAATTCTGCACATGAGCAGTGACAGATTTGAAAAGTGTCTGTGCAGTCCGTGAGTGCAGTAGAGGAAAATCATCTGCATCCTCTGCCACTCTGCAAGGCAAATCCAAACGCAGCCTGAGACTAAACCTCAGGATGCAAATAATAAGAGAGGTCACTCCAAGAACGTCCACAGGATCAGGTACTTCAAACTGTACAGTAGTATAAACACACCAACCTGACCATTAAGAGTGCACTCTAATACTGCTGACTAAGCATTCACAGTCTGTAGATACTATCACATTGAAAAGCAACAGAAAGAGAGTCAAAGTAACATACACTCTTCCACTCAGACTGTCAGTGCATGGTGTTCAGGTGGAATGTGGTGCTACAATATTTAATATAATAAATTAATCACAAATCACTGCTTTAAAAACACACATGTATTAAACTGTATTTTGGTTTTCCCACATTAAAATGTAACACATTTAGCATTGTATTGACTGCTATGTTTGCACTGTACTCTGTTGAAGCTGCATTTCAACTTAAAGTGTGAAGTAACCATCTGCTGATGGGAAACAGAATTAACAAAGTTAAACACATCTCTCCACACATATTCTTCAGACAATAAATGTAAACTCCACTCTGAAAAAACTCTCTTTATTCTGTGTTGATGTGTAGTGTTGGTGTTGCAAGAGACTGTTGACTGTACTGTGTGTTGTTGCTGTCCGGAGCTGCGCTCTAACTGTATGCAAAGCAGAAGCCTGTGTGCTGCAGCATGGAAATGAAATGGTAAACAGGAGGCTCCACTTGACTCTGGCTGAGGCAGAAAACTGGCTCTTCATGTTATAGATCTGAATTATATTTCCTTTCAGTAAACTTCTCTAAACTTGATGTTTCTGAATCAAAGTGAGTAGGTCCAACTCTGTGTGAGTCATCAAACAGCCCTGATCACACATGAACGTCACAGAAGGAGATTTTCTGTGTTGGACCCTCTCTCAAAACATGAAACCTGTTTGGTTTCCCTTTGAAAACACAGCTGTGTTGATTTTAGTCTGGATTATGTGTGTAACTCCACTTTTTTTTTAATATCATAATCTGCCCAGAGTGTGTAAAATATGATTTTCTGCTGACAGAAGATTTGTTCAAGTTCACCATTGGTCAAATGTTGCTCGCTCCACCCTGTCACCTGTCAGACAGGGTTGATTTTTCAAGTTGATAACCAGCTTTTAGCATGATCTCCTCTTTAAGGTTAAGTGAAGCCAGACAACCATTCGTAAAGTTGGATGTTTGCAATTTTCAATCTTATGTTCAATATTTGTTCTCATTGTCTGTTTTTAACCCTGTTTTTACCTTTGCTGTTTTAATGATGTGTCTTCCATCACTTCGAGAATTCCCCTAAATGTAAAGTGGGTTACAAATAAAATTATTATTTTTGTTTTTTATTATTATTACCTGGGGTTTGTTATGGTTGCATCTAAACGTAGGAGTCAGGATTCGAAGATAACGAGATACACTGCTCTCTCTCTCTCTTTTGCTCATGGCATGTTTTTTTTTATTTGCATGTATATCTACTTCAATAAGCTATGGTAATTTTGGATACTACTGGATGTTACAGTAACAGATATTATAGGGTTGAAAAGAATCAAAAATGTTTATAACCTTCAGTAATGTCTCCTGTTTGTGTGTGTAAATCCTCAAACATGTATAACAATGTTTCCACAGTACAAACACAGCAGTATAAACATAAAGAGATAACTGAGGTGAGCAGGAGGAGTATAAAGCAGAGAAGCTTTGCTCTAAAGGGTCTTCAGATATAAACTGCGGTTTAACAGTGATACGTTCTTTGTTTGTCTCAGGTTAAAAACCAGTCTGAACATGATCATAGAGGCCATGTTTAGTTATGCATGTGTTCCTGGTCGGCCACACCTGTGCGTCTTCTTTCAGTTCGATGAATGAAGGTGTGTTTGGTGAATAACTGCTCTTCGTCAGGTATTACATTGAAGCTCTGACAGAAATCCCCTCATGAGATGTTTTTTTTCTAGTGTGTGCGACACCTCTGCTGTTCTACCTGTTTCACTTCTAACCTGAGCACTTCAGTTTATCACTGAAGCAGCCATCTTTACCTTCAGCCTTTAAACCAAATCTATCTGTTGTCCACTGCACCATTAACATAACTCATAATGATTCACTGAACATGCAGTATAGTCTTTAAAATGTTTAAATTACATTTATTACAAGTTTTAAGGGGATTTTTTCTCTTATTTATAAATGCATGGAGCAGCATCCACCTTGTCTTAAGTTTCACACTTTGGTTGGTTTGTGCTGTGTGTGATGCAGTTAATAACAATTTGTTAAGGTGTGCTGTTTAGGCTTATTTCTGTGCTTTCACATACAGGAGCTTAAGTTATTGTAAGCATGTCACCATGTGCAGAAAGGAGGCAGGGTTTTGTTCAAGGGGAATACCAGCTCGTGTTACTCAGGTTAGTGAGTGAAGAGAAGGTTTATTTGCATCTGACATACAGAGGAACAAACAGATTTTGAACATTAAGTCAACTTTTGTATAACTATGGTGTAGGTGTGTTACTGTGTTTAAAATGTTTGCAAGTAAACATTAGTTCTTGTTGCAGCTTCCAAAAAGTGAAATATATTTCAGGAGTTGTTGTTCTGCTGTACAAAGCTAAACTCTCTGTCTTTAAGCTGTCAGTAACAGGGAGCAGCTGACGTCGTCCAAATATCCCCTCAAATGGAGACAGAAATTTTTCAGTCCGACTGGACTTCATTTAAAGAAAGACATTTAGTTACAACTGCAACTAGCATCAGATTTGACTCCCTGGGAATAAAGAAAAACAAGGAAAAAGAAGGATTCCACAGGTCTAATAAAACTGTCTGTATGACTTTCACACAACATCTACTGATCCATGCATCCCTACCACTAACCCTCTGTTGCACCCTCCTCTGATCTGGAGACGTCCATGTTCATCCCACCCTCATAGCATCAAGTACATCATCACCAACCAACCATATAAACTGCCTAAAAAAACAATTAGATGTTGTGATATGTGTTTGAGTAAATCAGAATGAGAACAGTCTAATAAGCCATACAAGGCAACTGTGACTAATTGTTGGTTGGTTGTCTCTCAATCACCCTGGTTCTGCTGTCCACACAACAATGTGTCTTTAGCAAGACACTAAATCCCACACTGCCCCTGGTGGCTGTGCCATCACTGTGTGAATGGGATATTGAAAGCCGATAGGTGCTTTACAAAGCAGCCTCTGCCATCAGTGTGTGAACATGGTGTGGATGGGTAAATGTGATATGTATGTAAAAGTGCTTTGAGTGGTCAGAAGAATAGAGAATGCACCACAGTCCGTTTATCATTCACCATTACAGTACGTTGAATCAAACTGGACTTGGACCAAACTGCTGCTGGTCTCAGTGAGTGGACCTTTGTGTCCTCCATCTGAAAAACAGGACGAGCAGACACAGGTCCATCATAGAAGCAGACTGTTTTCAAACACACAGGAAAGAGTCTGTGTGCTTGATAAGCATGTTCACAACTTGATATACCATTTTAGAAACAAGTGTTTATAGCTGTGTTGTAGGCTAAATGCCTGGCTGAGCTGTTTTGTCCAAACAATCACCTCCCCATTTGTCCACATTTGAATAGGACACACGAGTTAAATCTTTTTTCCTATGTCAATGAGTCAGTTGTTTAACACTCATAAGGTTGGTTGTTTGATCCCAGCTCCTGCAGTCACATGCTGAAGTTTCCTTTTGCTCTTGGTGACAAACCTTTGATGTGTGAATGCATGTGAATTAGATAAGTTACTACTGATGGTCCTCAAGCAGCCTCTGACATCAGTGTGTGAATGTGGTGTACATGGGTGAATGTAACAAGCAGTGTATAAGTGTCTTGTGTGACTAAAAAAAGTGCTTTGTAAGTACATTTACCATTTTGTCATGGTTTTATTAAAGGTCCTGGTTGTTCTTTAAACATTTAGTACTCAGTGTTACCATCTGAATCACACTGATCTTCATACTGTGTATGTTTTTTAAAATAACTTGGAGCAATTTTATCTGTGCAATAACTTACCTTATCTATTTTTAGATAGAAGTGTACATAGTCTGTATACATTAGTAATAGTTGCCATGTGTTGCCAATAGTTGTTATTTTATTTTATTCTATTCTATTCTATTTTATTCTATTTAATTTTATTTTATTTTACCTTTATCATTGCTATTATTATTGTTATTCAATTTGTAACTATGTTAGAACATTGTTGTATTCCCCTGTCCCGTGTTGTAAGCTGCTGTAACAAAAGAATTTCCCCCAATGGGGGACCAAGAAAGTATATCTTATCTTATCTCACCAGGTCAGGATCAATAAAGTTGATAAAACTCATTGGATAATCTTCTGTCTGGGATGTTGAGTGTTTGTCGTTGTTGCCTTACTTAAAGGGCTACACCAGACCTCGTCTGATTCTCAGTTTACTGATCTGTAGCAAAACAATTCCTCTTTGGTTGTGAGCTGAGGATTAATGTAAAGCAGAGAATATGTAAGTACAGCACCTGGCCTCTAGAGGGCAGCAGAACAATACACTGCACTGCCATGGAGCCAGTCCTCTTCATGAGATTTCCATGACATGAGTGCTCTCCCACTACACTAAATGAAGGATCATATCAGACTTTTAACATTTGTTTATGGATGGACCAATTATACATCTGACTTGTTTAATGGATGTGCTTTGTTTCTAAAATATGGAATTAGAGTGTGATTTGTTCTCACATTGTTGGATCTTGAACAGTACTAGATATTATGGCTCTTAAGATGTGACTCAAAGTGTTAAACATTTGGTACTTTAAAGTCTAAAGATTTACTGCAGTGTGCACAGATGATATTCTCTATTAGTACAAACAGTCCAGACCTCTCAACCCATCCAGCTGCTGAAGCTCTGAAGACTGAGTGCAGCTCGTTTCATGTTAAAGATCCTTCATCTTCAGCTGTCATCTGAGAGAAAACACAGAAATACATTTACTTTGAGATGAGATTCTTTATGTTAACCTCCGTCCGGAGAATCAAAGTTTAAAGGAAGTTTTTTGGATTGATTTGAAAGGATTTATTTCATGTCTGTTGTGGTGAACACAAGCTCTGTTTTAAACTCTGACTTTCTTTCTTTATTTTCTCTGCAGAGCTCATGCTGAAGGATCCACACTCAGCATAAACAACAACCACATCAATCATATCATATATCATACGACACAGTAATGCCGTACATAGTGTCCCCACGCTGTGTGTATGTTTCTCTCTGTCTCACATTTATCCGATTTAGAGTAAAAGTGTGTGTTGGGGGAGGGGGAGGCAGGGGTTTGTTGGGGAGGGGGGGTCGTCTCTGGGGAGAAGCTGTCAGAGGCTAGTTGACATTTTGCAGAGATTGGACAAACTATGCTGACACTGAGTCCCCACACTCTTTTTTTAAACGTTGCTTCCTAGAGGAGCTCTCAGGACTGCAGCTGGTTTTCTATCAGCCCCAGTCTAAACATGACTCCACCGCTGCAGACTGAGCAAACCAGAAGACTGAGGGATTGTGGGAAGGTCATGCTTTCAACAACAGATGCACCATAATGTGGACTTTGAGGATATATGGAAACAGGCTCAGAGATCAGATCTCTCATTGGGCTTTGAGCCTTAAGTGAACTCAGAAAAATGTCTTAGGGAGTAGAAAAGAGCTATAAATCTAGAAGGAGGTAAAGTAACGGGCACTGGATCAAACATCTTCACCGCCCACTACAAACACACTGAAGACCAGATCTCTGCAGCTCACATCTAGAAGCTCCACAGCCAGGGAACCTTGAGTTCAGAGTGGAGCAGACATGACCTGAGACATGCACCAACAGGATCACACTTCATGCTCACACTGTAGTGTGTTTAGGTTGTAATCTATATGCAAACAGCACTCAGGCTGCAGCTACAGCAAAGACACATCCACTGTCTGATCTGGAAGTCTGCCACACATCATGACACCAATCACTGCCAAAGGGACAGAGATGACAGACGCATTCATTGACGTGCTGGACATTTTAGTTATGCAGACACCGAACCATAAGAGACAGTAATCAGTTCCCTGGTTTGTTCTCATAATGTTCTCTCAATTACTACTTTTACCTTTCAGGGTACTCAGAGATGTTTGCAGTTTGTTGGTAGAGAGTAGTAAATTAGGAGTATTTTAGTAGCAGAACAAAAGGTTAGAGCGAGGTAGTGTGTTCATTTCAGGATGATAATGTTTAAATCTCTACGATAGAGAAAGAAGTAACATCAGCAGAGAGAGGTTTGGCCTCAGAGAAACAGGGGAGCAGGAGAAAGAAAATATGATGGAGGAGAAAATGGGCTGCACCTTAAATTGCCTGGAGACTTTTCATGAAAGTCGGCTCCAGAGAAGTGAGGGTATGGAGAGTATGGAGACTATCAAAGAGGATGGAAGAGAGAAAAATAGGTCAGCCACTCTGTATCCCCAAAAGCGCCAAAAATAAAAGCCCCTCTGTCTCCTCTCTCCCCACCACCCTCTCTGTCTGCCTAATCAAAGCCAGATGTGTGTGCAAGAGGCCTTCACTCAACCTCCTCCCTCCCTCCTCCCTCCCTCCTCCCTCACCATCTCTCTGTTTCTCTCTCTCAGTGTGGACTTCCTCCTCAGGCTCAGAGCCCCTCTGTTCTCCCTTTCGTCTCCTCCTCCTCCTCCTCCTCTTCTCCCCGCTGCTCTCTGGCAGAGCAGGAAATACTGCAGGTTCCTGGCCCTGAAGGGAGCACGTTTCTTCTAACCACTACCAGATGGAGGGATGAAGGAGGGAAAGGAAGGATGTGAGGGTGGAAGGAGGGCTTGGTAACACTGAGCTGGATTTGGGAAAATAATGAAGTGAAAATGATGGAGAAGTTAGAGGTTTTTTACTTTCCTATTAGAGCTGCTCCTCTCCCCCTCCCTGCTCTCTCCCCTTTCTCTCCATTCCTCGTCTCCTCTTTAATAAACCGACGCAGCTGGAACTGAACCCTAATGTTATAAAACAGCCCAGCCCAATGAGGAGAGGACTGATGAGGGGGGGGTTGTGTGCGTGCGTGCATGTGTGCGTGTGTGTGTGTGTGTGTATTTTTATACAGTGTGTATATGTGTATTAGCAGGGGCTCTGTGGTTTCCCAGCTTGATTACATTTACAGACAGGAAAAGGTAAACTAATGAGGACCGTCTGATGTTTCTGTACTGGCAGACTTGTAATTACCAGTTGCAGAAGTAATCAGAGCGGTTACATGAGCTGTACAAAGGTACTAATAGTGTTACTAGTTAAAGTAGTCTTGTTGTCACTCTTCGGATCACTAAAGTAACTATCTTCACTCAGAGATTCTGTGTTGGTTTGTCATCATCCTTTTATGAACATACTCAGATTTTTATAACTTTTATAACTCTTCAAAAACCAAAGATTTCCTGACAATTTTCAAATTACAGTGACCTGACTGTTGATCAGTTCTCAAATTTTCCACCTGAACGTCACACTGGAACATATGGAGGACTCAACAGAGCAGGAATATATTCACACTAAGATGGAAGAGTTTACGTCCCAGGGCCAAGACTCACCCAGGCTCTGTGTTCTGAGGATTCTAGGTTTTTGTAAACACAAACCAGGATCAAGCTGTGTGTGCTTTCTTTCTGTTTGTGACATGCTGACATGAAAAGATCATATTCATGTTGACAATACACCACTTCACTGCACTTTATTTTCACAGGGATGCAAAGAGCAACAGCTTCACTGTGACATCCTGGAGTTAACTGACATGTATGCTGCCATACCCTTCCATTCAGACTCATTTTCTTTTTCTGTGGTGCTTATGAGAGGAATATTTGCGTAAGTGAATGTTAATCTCCCGGTTGAAGATCCCTGCCCCCATCACGTTTCAATCACTCAGCACTTACGTCACAAACACACCCTGTCTGCTGACTGTTGTTTGTGTGTGTGTGTGTGTATGTGTGTGTGTGTGTGTGTGTGTGTGTGTGTGTGTGTGTGTGTGTGTGTGTGTGTGTGTGTGTGTGTGTGTGAGTGTGTGTGTGTGTTTTCTCTACATACTGTGTGTGGTCTGCCTGCTGACACCTACATGGGCTGTCCATTTGGTCACACCTTGCAGGATGTTAATCCTGCACTCACAGAGCTTTCTGCTGATGTGGGGATGCTTTGGTTAAAAAAGCAGATAAGGTTTAGTTTGTTTAATAAAACACTTTAATTTCATACATTTAGTCAAACAGACGTCATACAAAATAAAAGCTCAGAGTGAGTTTAATGTAATACTGTGGAAAAGTCAAAGTGGCACTGTAATGGTTAATACATTCTTTGGGCAGGCACATTTTCATCTCATTAAGAATCTGAAAATAGCATTTCACCAACGTCAGGACTCCTATTAACAATTTCTACAAAAACATTTGACAAAGATTTCTTTACAAAGTCACTGATCTCTGCCGGTTTCATCTGCTGCTACAGTAAACTGTTAAAGATTCACAGACAGAAAACAGACAAAATGTACCAACTATACAACTCTTTCAGACTCCTCATCTCACAACACATTCCCTCATGTCTGACAGCAATATTGACTTTGCCCAAAATACTAGTTGTTGTTTTAGAAAATATCCACGAAGCACAAACCTTTGGTTGTCTGTCTTAAGTTAAACTCATGTAATTACAAAATGACATTTTAATAACAACGTGTCAAAGAATAACAACACTGTGGTTTTTGTCTGCATAGCAGGCCCCTCTATCTTCCACAATTAGTTTTCAATGTTAGCATGTGTGATGGTTTGATGAAGAATTTGCATAAAATAGCAGAAAAACATGTTTGGCCAGGAGACAAAGGGCCTTCTGTTTTGTATAAACACAGACAAAAGCCTGACAACAAAGTTAAATGTATTGTAGAAACATGAAGGCTCTGTGAATGATAGAACTCTATAAATGAGGAGCTACACATGGACAGATGAAATTGAGCTCAGTTAGATCAAAGAGTTTGGGCACACTGCAGAGAGACCTGGTCAGTCTCTGGGACTCAGTCTGTCACGTCACTAACAGCTGGATTTAGAACAAAAGGTGTGACGCCTTTTTTCAACAGCCAATCAGCTCGTTGCAGGCCAGCTGTTAAAGTCAGATACGACACGGCCAAGCTGTGGATGAGGGCAACAGAATCGCCTCAGCAGTTTGTCTGAGAAGACGCCATGTTTATAATGAGAAGGATTAGTCCATTGCTGTTGTGAACACCAGCTTACAGAGCAGTGAGCAGCAGTGCTAGAGCAAACCTGGGACTCAAAGAAAGACAGAGGCTGTTTCCGAAATCGCCTACTATACTAGCAGTACGTACTGATATGTCCAAAATTCAGTATGGAGTAAGTAGTATGTGAACAAGAGCAAAATCTGCAGTATGCCAAAACTCCCCGGATGTCTACTGATACGGGAAAATATCTCAGTGTGCATCGGACCAGTCTGCCTCGCGTACTGTTTCCCATAATGCATAGCGCTCGTTCTGCTTTTTCTTTTTCCTCATTTTTTGATGGGAGGAAATCCGTTTTTGGGTGCTGTGAAAGTTATCAAATTACATATAAGCCACTGCCTAACTTTTTAAATCATAAATAGATGCTAAATAAGCATTTTATTTATCGGCTTCGCCGTTGTTTACTTCCGCTTTCCGAAACCGGAAATCCAGCGAAGTCTGGCTCAGCATGCTGCATGACAGATCGGACAGAACAGTCATACTACATACTAAATTCAAACGCAGTATGTAGTAGGCAATACCTACTGCCTACTACATTAGTAAGTAGTATGTAGCAGGCCGTTTCGGAAACAGCCAGAATGAACTTCCCTGTAGGAAGATGAAGTAAGATTTTGTGTGAATGTAGCTGAAGACTCACCCTACCTCTCTGCTCACTGCGTGTGTGTGTGTGTGTGTGTGTGTGCAGCCCTGCTTGGCTCTAAACCACACAGCCCTGCAGCTCTGTGCTGTAGGCTACACCCATGACACAGACAGAAAGCAGACACCGTCTGGTCTGCTCCGTTGTGTTCTGGTCTGGTCACATGTCGCATGGCAGGTTTCAGAAACCTGTGGACCAGCCCATTGCTTTGCAGGTAGCTGCAAGTTCCAGCTGATCTTGTGTCAGATCTTTGGTCTGAGCTGACATGAACAAGCTGTGCAGTGTCGAACTGTAACACTTGATTCTTGCATGAGACCAAGTGTCCCTACCTAACCAAAGAGATCAAGCTTATGGTGACTTCAAAGTAACTGTGGGTAGATATAGTGGAATCAGGATATACAGGGACAAACGAGAGTGCCCTTTGGCCAAACCTGTCATGACATTTGCAGGACATAGAAAAAAGGCTGATATAACAACGCCCATTTCCTTCTTAGCTTGTTAAATCTAAAATCATCCAATCCCTCCTGTCAGCCAGGGTCATAGTACCTTCATGAACACACTGATTATTATCCCAAATGTAGCTTTTGGTCTGCTGTCCTACACAGACCAAGGCTATGTAGTTCATATTCCTTCAGTTGAGAAGTAGCACTCTTCAAACAGTGGTCATCACTTTCAGTGAACCCGTTCTGAAGCGGAGGATCTTCTTTTTAAGGGCATGGGAAGCCTTAATCTTGACAAAAGCCTTAGGCTGCAGGGGGGCTCCAGGTGGGGCAGAGGGTGTTGGGACAGACAGTTGAGGGGGAAGTTGTTGAGGCCAAACCAGACCACCACTCTCATCTGAGTCACTGGACAGAGAGCTGGAGTCTGGAGAGTCAGCCTCGCTCATGCTGGACTCGGTCTCTCCCTGTCCTTGGTGAGGGTAGTCCCCAGTAGGCTGTGAACACAGGGGAACGGGCTCCCTCTCTACAAGGTACTCCATGTGCTGATGATGGTGGGAATGTTGGTGATGTTGGTAGGCATATGGTGCATGTGTAGAGCGGGGCTTGCGTGTGCGTCTCCCACAGTGATCCCTTTGGTTTGAGGTTGAGGAGCCCTGCACAGGAGCCTGTGCAGGTGCCTGGTCAGCCTCATCCTGGCTTAGCTCCTGGGTGGACTGCCAGCGCCGGTGGTTCCCCCCTCCATGCTGTTGTTTCTTACTCTTTGATTGGCTACTGCGGCTTCCTCTGCCACCACTTCCACTTCCTCCACCATCCCTCTCTACCGTGTTGTATTTCCGCTCTGGCACTCTTTGGAGGCTGTTCTCAGACTGAGAACGACAAGCCTTCTTCCCTGGCTTCCTGTTGGCACCACTTTTGTCTTCATTGGAGCGACACTTCTTTGGGCCTCCTCGTGATCTGGAGGGTTGGATCTGAGAAGCTGTTGGCGGCTGCTCTTGATGATGGTGATGGCCTCTTTCTAAAGAATAAGTGCTTCGGTTGGGCTTGTTTGCCCCAGAGCCCTTGTTTGGATTGGAGTGGTGATGAGCATAACCTCTGCTGGTGGCTCTGCAGGGCTGGGCTGGAATGTACTCTGCATTGACCAGATGCTCATCAGGTAAAGGCGGTTGGAGAGGGGTAGACGGAGCTGGAGGGGAGGGATTGCTGTGATATTGTTGGGGTGAATCAGGCTCACTATTGCTTGAGTCTGGGTGGGCTTGCAGCACTCTGAAAGATGGATAATCCAGCATGGTAGAGCAAGAGGTATTCATCATGGGGGCCTGCCTGGGCCTGTGGTGATAAAGCCCTAGTTGGTGCTGGACACTTTGCTGGAGGTGATGGTGGTGGTATGGGGGTGGGGGACTTTCAGTTAACCCTGCCCCTAGGTTACGCTCCTGATCAATGTAAAGACAAGATGGTTGAGCAGTTTCCTCTGAACACTGGGGTGGAGGGGAGATATCTTGAACAGACACCTGTTTTGGAGAATGTTGCTCCTCCTTGCAGCAGAAACTACTCTGTCTCACCACAGTGACAGCTCGGGCATCATGGGCCAGGCTGGTGCGGGGCTTTGACGGCCGAGTGGGTAGGGCCCTGCGTTGAAGCAATCCAATTATATAAGTCTCTACCTTCTGGGCTTTTTGGAAATTTTCCAGACTTGGGTCAACGACTCTCATCTCCACAAAAGAATCGGGAGCAGTGACCCCTTTCTTTGGGTCTGACTGCCATGTTTCTCCTGTCTCCGTCTTTCCTGTCCCCTCAGGGAACGAGAGGGAGCGAGGGACCCCAGGGTGGTGACTTAATTCAGAGGACCTACTGTGCTTGGCTCCAAGGACCTCGCCTGACAAAGAGAGCAAAGACAGAGAATAAAAAAAGCTGTAGTTGCAAATTTAGTGTAATCCTTCTCTTTTTGTCTCAGCAAACTGTCAAACTTTATAGCATAAATTACTGTATGATGTGTATGCATGAACAAGAAAGTCACATAACATCAGCATACATGTTTACTTTCATTACTCGGGCTGTCGTATTAACCTTGTGTCCTGTCACTTGATTCAGTCCTGATGTTCCTTTGAATTTAACGATGCTGCTGATCTTCCTTTACACACACTTTCTGACACTCTGTTTTACATTGTGGACTTCACAGTTGTTTTTACAGTAATCAACATTTACTGAAACATGCAAGTTTAGTGGATGCCTTTTAAGTTGCTTCACTCACAACTTTCCTAAATAAACAAGTCATTTACAGTAAACCCCAAGACCAATTTAAAGCTATGTGTGCAGTGTAATTATGGTGATAAACTTCCAGCTACATGGGCTCACTGCTGCCATGGTGCAACAGCTTTTTCTTTACATCTAAAACAATGTTCTGTAATAGTTGTTTGCCAGACACCCAACCGCATCCTTAATGACCTCAGTGTCTACAGCAGGCAGAGAGACTGCTCCTGATCGTCACTGTGAGTCACCCCTGAGACATAGTAACCAGAGAAACTGGAACTAATGGTCATTTAATGAAGCATGGAGCTCTTCTGCTGTTTGGCCGAAATGATAAGACAGAAAAACATTGAGTGATTCACATGTTGCGGTTCAGGAGAGATTTTAAAGAACTGAGATCACTTTTTTTAATGAGGAAAAATAAGCTCATGGCGTTTGTCAAGGATGACTTTTGCTTTGAGTTGAAGTTTTCTGTTAGGGAGAAGCAGGGTTAATGATTTTACCTGAACTGAGCGGGCTGTCCTCCAGAGCAGCAGGGGGATCTGCTGATTTGACCTCAGTGTTTACATTCAGCTCTGCTACTTGCTGCTCTAAAGATGTCTTTATACCCCATGGTGTGCACTGGAGACTGCTCTGAAACACACAGAGAGAGGGACAGGGTCAACAAATCAATCTCATACAGGAATGTTTCTCAGAAGCATGGAGAACAAGAAAAACAGATCAAAGTGTTTTTACTATCAGAAGCTGTCATAGAGTGCTCCCTGCTTTAGCCTCCACGCACTCTGTTCAATGAAATCATTATGGTGAGTGGACAACACTTACTGTGTAAAGCACCATGAAGGGCCAGAGAACTAAACACATAAACCCTTTCTTACACTCAACAATTCAGTGCAACTTATCATTCATTCCTTTCCACACAGTCGGACACTGTGGGCTGCACAGGGATCAAATCTGGGGTTCAGTATTACGCTTTTACAATGAAGAAAGAGCTAGGGATCAAACCACACATTGCTTTCTGTGAGCCATGCACAGATCCCTGCCATTAGACACAGAAAAATTATACACTGCGGTCTAAATTGGCTTTAAATAAACAAAATGTATGTTAGAAGCATGGCAAATATGGCATTAAAGCATGATCCGTTTTATTTTCTGTGGAGGGACTTACCTTGTTTTAACTCAATGCTTTTATTGTGAAGTTGTGTCCAGCACAGTTATTCAGTAATAAAAATGTCTTGCATAGCGCTTTATTCAAGACTACGGTGAACTTTCCTTGATACAAAAAGAGTGGCCATGAAATACATTGGCTGCAGGTTAGCGATGTAAATTATTAAGTAACATTAGGTTAAGGGAAATATCTCCTATAGTAAGATCTCCCACTCCCTCTGCATCCATCTCTGGGCTCATCTCTCTGCTCAGCTGGTGTCTGTTAAGCAACTGTTTTTTTAACAAGACTGTTTCCTGACAAGACCAACCCTGACACAAGTATAACAAACAAAAGCACTCACTGATATCAATAAAAACGTGCATAATACAGAGTCATAATTCATTAAGGTCCATGATGTTAAAGATCAAATAACATCAGGTTACTCCATACCCCCATACTCTCGCTCAATCACAGCTGCAGTGTGTCTAGCTCCACAATTAGGTTTGGATAGGTACACTTGGTCCCCAAACAGAAGGGGGACAAAAATTTAGGATGGTATGGATTGGTTATTTTGGTACCTCTCCCAACTTTTGATGGTGGAAACGCTAACAATTACATAACTTACTGGACATCTTGGTGAAAATATAGCTTTAGTGGCTCTATGCTTGTGCAGAGGCACTATCCTGGGCATTTGACGAATGAATTAACACAGCTTAGCTAACATACATATTTGCATGTACACACTTGATTTGCTGCAGAATGTGGAAATCAGCTGAAAATAGCTCACAGCTCGTGTTATCCTTGAACAAACGTAGACTGTTGTGTGTAACATCTCTAACGTGTAGGGTTGCAAAGGTGTGGAAAATTTCCGGAAAGTTTCCGGTAAATTTCCATGGGAAGTTAAGCTGGGGAATTTTGGAAATATCCCTAACTGGAAACTTTCCAAAGGGAATTATGGGAATTTATTGGAATTAATGGGAATTAACTGGGAATTGAGGGTAATTTAATGGAAAGGTATCATATCCAAGCATAAATATTCGTTTTGTTATAAGCAGACATCCATCCAAAATATCATCTGTGCATGTGATGGAGGAATGCACATTGCATGTAGGGGGCCTGGTCTCAATAGCCCTGCAGTAAGCAGTGTGCTATGTGCATGTGATTGAGGAATAGCATAGATATTCAACTGTACTTGCATGAAAACTGGTTGTTTTATTCAGGATTATGCTAAAATACATTTTCCCCAGCTATATTTGAGTTCCCTATTAAGAGCCAACCTTCAATTTAGTAAATTCCTGGTTTATTCCTGTTAATTCCCATTGAAAGTTTCCAACTTTGAAAATTCCTGGAATTTTTACACGTGTGCATGTGTTGCTGTATCCTGCTCTTTGGCCTATTTCAACTGATAAAAAAGCATAAAGTGATTGTTTACTGGTTGAATTATTAGATAAATCATTTAGTTTATTAAGATGGGACTCTCCTTAAATCTTAAAGATTTAGAATAGATTACTATAACACGTAACAACTCATTATTCTTACAGTGCACTAACCCATGTCTAACTGAAAAACATCTATTCATATTTCACAATTCTACCATAGGGAAGCATTTTTCAACAGAATGAATCAGTAGTCTCTGCTTGTCACTCTTCCTACTTGTGTCACAGAGACATAACAGCTGCATCTTAAACGGGCTGTGAGAAAGAGGCGTATATGTACTGTAACGTTAGGGTTATTTCCTGTCCTCAAACTGCACCAGTGCCCCCTGCTGAGCCTTCTGGAGCAAGAACTTTCAAACTGAACCACACAAAGTCCTGATCATCATTCCGCCAAATCAAAACAGAATAATCTGCAAAAGGACAATATCAACCAGCTGTCATCACTAGATTAAAGAGTGAGGAGCCGACATGTTTCTTCTCCAGGATTCAAACCTCTCATTCGCTCTGTGTGTCACAGGAGTGATACACACAAGCGGGAGTGTGTACTGTATGTGTATGTGTGTGAGAGGCATGCACTGTATAAAGGGGGCTGTGTGTGGGTTTAAGCAGCTACTTATGTGAGACCACACTGGCTGAATAGCTGCTTGTTTTCCTCATGTGAGTGCATGCACACACACACACACACGCTGATGTCTTTACATACCCAGACATGTATCCATGCTGAATGCACACACTCGTGCATGCACAGATGTACACACCTTTAATTCAATAGAGGCTGTGAGCTGTGAAGCCGACAGTCAGTCTCTGAGTGGTTATAAACTCTAGCGAGTCTCAGATCATAAACACTCCTCTGGCTTTAACAGAGTCAGACTGAGAAGTTGATCTGTGTGTTTGTTCAGTTTGTTAGATTTTCTCTCCTGCCCTCTCGAAACATCTCTTCTCTTACAGAAATGTTCTGGGGTTAGTCTGATGAGCTGACAGGAATAATATTCACTCTGGCTCCGTGGTCCCGCAGAAATATGCAGCAGCGTCTGAAATAAACAACACCAACACATGCATTCATAACACTGACACTGCTGAGCTAAAGAATGGACTAAATGTGCGTTCCAGACACACAGGCTTGCTCTGTTCACCACATCTGTGCAGCAAGAAGGCATTCAGAGAGAAATAGACAGACTGATGCTTATTATTATTAATGTACGTTTCTACTGACATGACAGGAAGTGCGAAGCAGCCTTGAAACTGACTCAATTTAAAATCTGTATGGAAACTTTAGCTCCATTCACGCATTTTGCAAAACTGAAAATAGTATGAATCCCGACGTGTGAACACAACAAATACAATTGCTTCCTAACTTTATCCGGGCTATTTCCACGCAGCCCCCTCCACAATAAAAGTTCTGAGAGGAGTTGGGTGAGGCAATGTGTGAATGCAACAGGTTAATGTCTTGAGCATTCACAGAGAGCAAGAGATGAAGTTGTTCATGTTGAGTTCTTCTGCTTTATACTCTTTCCTGCTCGCCTCAGTTCTCAGTATGATATTTTTTACGGTTGTGTTTTTGCTTTGGAAATGTCCTCTCACACGCACGCATGTATGCACGCACGCACGCACGCACACACACACAAACACACACAAACACACACAAACAGACTTGAACCAAAGCAATATTTGCAGTGGTAGCTTCGCAGGCTGTTTACAAAGAAAGGTATTCAATAGAAAATAGTGAACTATTGTTGCGTTTTGGACATTTCTTTACACGGAAACAGTGTTTTGTGTGGCTGAAAACACTCTTTTAAGCCTAGGAAGTTAGTAGAAACAGAAGATTTGAAGTGTCATGGTTCAAAATACACATTTTCTTGAAATTTGGATGTCCCACATGTGTTCACCATCGTCTTTTTGTTTGTGTGTACTCAACACTGTTAAAGAACGCTTTTGTGCACAGGCACGAGGTGTTTCATTACAATTATACTGCCAACTACTGGCCTGGCATGCAAACTCAGCTGTTTCAGTTGTTTTTGTACATCCATGTGCACGTGGATTGTTTTCACATCAACGCAGCTTTTTTTAAAAACACAAAGGATGGGCTGTTTTTACTGGGGGAGTTCTTGTCCAAACAAGACCTCAGAGAAAAGACAGAGAAAATCTCCTGCAGTGAGGTTCATGTGTGAACAGCAAAAATAAATATCAGAGCCTGAATGTCCTGAAATGATCGAAGACAGGAGTTCATGTGTGAGACCTACAGACACACTGAAATTCAAAATGGACACAAGGCCGTCTGAGAGACCAGCCCGGATAGATAATGTATATATGTATGTATGTGTGTGTGTGTGTTAGTGGGGGGCTGGGTGAGGAGAAAGAGGGCTGTCCACAGCGTTGACTTGCGCGGCATGTGTGTTTAATGTTTGAAATCTGAGCAACTGCCTTGAACGTTCAGTGCAAACTAAAAACATTTAAAATGTTACACGTTTCTGGGAGCGTCCACTGTCACCAGGAAAACAAAGAGCAGCAGACAGAGAAGTAAAAATGACTTTTCCTCCTCTAAAATGTGAGGAGAGAAGAAGGAAAGCCTATGTGGGGGAGAGGGAGACAGGAAACATGGATTAATGGAGGGAATGTTTCAAAAGAGTAAAAACAAACAGACAGACTGAAGAAAGCACAGGCTCCTGCTGCGGCCCCTTTAAGAGCTTTCAGTTTTTCCTCCCTGTGATCAGTGGTTTAAACTGTGACTGATCCAAACCTCTGCTGCTAAGCTTCCGACTCCATCCTCAAATGTTTCATGAAAAAAACGATGCTGATTTTCCTTCACCATCTACCCCCCAGACTCCAGTTTCCTTTTAGAGTTAATGTAATCTGTATACAACACTGCAGCGTCGGACTTTTTACAGCCAGGCACAGGAATAACATAAACTGGAGGTTTGATTCAGATTAACTCTTAAATCACCAATCAGAAAGCTTTGATGCGATTAGGTTTCTTATGAATCACAAGGCCCTGCTGATACCAGCGATGCTTTAGCTATGCAATGATTATTTAATGCAAAGAGTAAAAAATGACTTCAAACTGTTGTGCAGGCAGATTTAACTTTCTGTTGTTTCAGATGACCAAAGTTAAAACATTCGTTGATTCCAGCCTCTGCAATGAGAGAGGTAGCTGCTGATCTTATCTTTTCTGAGAATGAATGAGGAGTCTGGTCTCACTGATCCTGGACCTTTGCACCCAGTTTGCTCCAGGCTAAGCTACAGCTGCAGGAAAATAGATGATATGGGACTCAGGCTGAACCAAGAACAGAAATTCAAAACATGTGCTGTTCACATTTATAGAGCTAGATCCATTGATTTGTAACACACAACAAGAACAGATGTTGCACCATGATATAGTACTTTTTCAGTATTCATTTTTTGAATAGTAAGTGAGTTAGTCAGTGTGATTACTGCAAATCCCAAGGGCAAATAGCAGAACAGTGATTTCTGGCATCTGTGTTTAATTATAAACAATTCCAAACAGACACATGTAGACATAAAACAAAGTGCCTCATGAAGTGATTAACCTGATTTAATGCCAAGTCAGCTAGAGAGATAGCTGAAAGTTTGTTACAAACGTTATGCTTCCACACAGACTCTTTACGGTGACTCACATGATGCCATGTAGCTGTGACTGTTTAATAAAAGGTGTAAACAGCTGAAGAAGCCTGACCAGTTCACTGAGGGCAGAATTAAATGAAGCTCATGTTCACAGTCACCTTGGCATGTTTGGACTGCAGACCAGAACAGCACTGCTAATACCAGCATCCTGATACTGGACCATATATGGTCTTCTGTTCAACAGTGTGGGCAGCTGCCTCATCTCCACCAACGCTCCACATTTTCTATCTGCACATGACGATTCTAAGGTGACCAACAAGTGCAATCACACTGCAAGGACACAAACAATATACATTAAAAGAACAAGCTGGAAACTTTAAATGTACAAATGAAAGACAAATACATCAGATATAGGCCATAAATGGAAAAATATGCTGTCAAACTATGAAGTCAATACATCATACATGCTTCAAATACAAAAATTATACAAAAAAGTCAAAAACCTATCGATCCTGAGAGCACATGCAAAAAAAAAATGCTGCACATTCAGTTGTCAGTTCGAGAGCCGCAGGGGCGCTCAGTGCAAAAGGGTGCATTATTGACAGGACGGGGCAGAGGCAGTGAATTTATTGATTATCCAGCCATAAAAGAATAAATGCCAGAGCAGAGCGTCTCCCTGTTATCCATTCATCACTGACATAACTTTATATATCATGAAAAACACACAATGGTCTTTTAATGGATACACAGCTGTGCTAAAGTAACCTCTGCTAAATGTGCAGGCTCGCACAGGGGCTTCAGACAGCTCGTTGTTGAGAGTTGTTAAGACTGCAGGGGAAGGTGAAGCTGTGTCAATATTGATACAAATATTAATACAGTCCCCAACAGAGGTCAGTCTAGAGACCGGGACAACAGTAGCATGGTGCTCCTCTTGCTGGCTCTGGCTCCTAGCATCCCCAGGCTGTCCCCTCAGAGCCTGAGCTCAGGTCCCAAGAGACGGGATAGACTTACTGTATGTTTGATATCTGTCACACTTCCACCATTCCCACTGTGTTTTCATCAACCCACAACATTACCCCACAGAGTCTCATTACCCCTGCCCTGCAGCTGATGCTGAGAACCCCAGAGCTGGCACTGGACAGAGTTAGTTGGAAGCACTGCTCACTGCATGGCTAATCTACTGTAAATCCAAGCATCACTCAGCTCTCACTGTCATGCTCAAAAATATGGAGGGGCGGGCTTCCTCCTCTTTTCTCTGACTCGGAGCTGATCCCAGTTTCTTAAATGTATTGATTTATTAGAACATTTCTGCAGAGGGTGTGGCTCCCTTCTCCTCTTGATTAAAGCCAGACAGAGAACAAACTTTGGAGCCAACAGATGGAAGAACTGCAGGAACCATTTTCCACTTCCACTTTGGAATTGTGCTATGACAGATCTGCACTGTACTTCATTTGTTACATTAGTATGGGAGCTGCTTGGGGTGGGTATTCAGGGGGTTTATATATGGATCACAGGGGTGAGCAAAAAAGCCTGCTCACAACATCAATCAATGATACTCATCAGGAAGAGTAACACCAGCCAGTCTGCAGGTTTTACTGCTCACCAGTAAAGAACATGCACATGATTAAATGCACACACAGCACCAGTTAACGAAAATGTGCTGTCAGCTGTTGCCAGTCAATAAACTCAACAAGGGTTTCTCAAAGTATAATTTTCAAGCAGACAGCAATATCAAAGTACACATCATGCTGTTAATTGTTAAAAATGAATATAGCAAGAAATTATCCTGATCACAGTAAGTCATATTGTAGAAGTCTTAGTCGCTATCGTGTTTTTTTCTTTGCATACAGTAGTTTAACTCTAAGGAGGTGATTTCTTTTGTTAACACTATGATCAGTTTCCTGTTGCTCTGTGATCAGTAAATAGAGCTGGTGGTGTCAAACTGTCTGTAAGCTTCAGTTCAGTTTGATTGAATGATGTGTTTCCTTCGTTTGCTCTGTTTTCTTTACATTCCTTTTATTCCTCTTATTTCCTCGGTTCTTAGCTGTTGGCTGATGGCATGAAATCTGTGCTCACATCAAAAGTTTGAATGAAGCTTCACAGCTGTGACTTTAAGTATTCAAGACCTACGTTTTGTTTTGGAGACCTCACAAAGGACCCCTCCACTCTCCCCCACCGACCCCTGCAGACAGCTAACATGAAATGCAAGCAGAGCACATTCATTACATCTCACAGTGTTTGTGACTACACACTGTACACACTCTGAACACACACGGCAACGTGCAGTCAGACCAGGACAGTCACAGTGCATAACTCAAGCTCACTACAGTCATAGATAGATCATTGCCACAGATGCAACCTCCAGGGCTGAAAAATGAAGGCAATGAAGAGATACCTAAAACTTATTTTCCTCAAGTGTCCACTAAAGGGTGTCTCCTAAAGTCTTATTTTAAAGTATTTTAAAATGTCTAACTTTACAGCAGAAATAAACACATTCACAACCTGGTACAAAACACTGTTTTGGGCTCTGTAGCTCTTTCTCTCATGACAAATCTAGGGGATAAACTTTCATATAAGTCACTTGGAGTGCAACAATTCGTCAACGTAGTTGACTAAAGTCGTTGACTAAATTAGTTGCATTAGTTGTGGTACATGCTAAACAGTGACTGAGAAGTAGCAGATAAAGAAAACATAGCAACATCAACGCATCATATAATGCCTACATTCCTGGAGTATTTTACCATCAATGCTGCAAAGAAAAAAGCTGCCTGTGAGATCTATAAACCAGAACGTGCTTATAATTGGAGAACATCAGCAATGTGCATGTGTTTGAAGAGAGAGCACATTCAACTTAATGGTCCAAAATTAGCATCACACTGTGTACATTTTACATTTCCAATCCATCACCTTCAAATCAGAATCAGAAATACTTTATTTACCCCGGGGGGGGGTTCGATAATACGCTGTAGAAGATAAATACATGCTTGAAGTCCCCGGAGATCAGGAGGAGGGCACTCTGGTGGTCTGTCTGGAGTCTGGCTATGGTAGCACTGAGAACGTTGGGTTAGTCGGGTTGGCAGAGAGGGGATCTAAAAAGCTACCAGTATGACATGTGAAATCTCCCTGTGCAGATAATATGGTCGGAGGCCCACAGCACTCTCGGTGCTAACCCGGTCTGCCTGGACAGTCTGGAAGCCGCCAATGGAGACGTTGTGGTCGGGAATATCCTGAAGCAGCCACGTTTCCATAAAGCACAACATGCTACATTCCTGAAACTCCTGGGGGACTCCTGGCTAGTCCTGTTGCCCATGATGAGAGAGGAGAGACACGGCTTCTATCTCTTCTCCATAAACCTCTGTCTTCTTATACCAGCTCTCCTCCTCGTAGATCTCTAGATTTCTGAAGGAATATCCAGCGGTTTGGCTGATGATCTTGCCGGCTTCAGCTCATCCAGCTGAGCATGGGTAAAAACAAAGAAAAAGCGGGGTCGCTGGGCAACAGTATTGCAAGTTAAAGTTGGTGATTTCATTGTGAAAAACAGTCCACAACTCTCACCAACGGAAGGCCAAAATAGGTCACAACTTAAACAAACTGCCAGAGAAAAAGTCAACAGAGTATAATGAAGAAAGAGAAGAAAAATCAGAAAGAAGAATGAACGAACAGGAGCAACTGTAGGCTGCAGGCTGCATGCTTGGATGGCGCTCTACCTATCATCTTTTTGCAAACTCTTGAAAACAGGTTTCAGATTGAATTTTCTTTTTTAATGCAACCCCTTCGGTCACTTTGTAAATGACTTATATGCAGATCATTTGAGAACAGTGCCGGCACAGCCCCATTCGCACAAACATATCATGTTCCCAGTTAAAGAGTCATGTGTGAGTAGGACAATAACAATGACGGACTACCGAGCTGTGTTAGTGCCGCAGACTCTGCTGAGTTAACGGTTTTCAAGCATGATTTTCTGCACAGGCACCCAGTGTTCCAGAAAAAACAACATGGGAATGGCTAAAATGTCAAACTGCTGAGGCTTCTACTGACTGCTGAGTGATATCATGGTGGCTACATCCATTACAGACTGATGTTTATTCAGCTGCTTTACAGTTTAATGATATGACTTAACACTCATGATCCTGCCTCTGTATCAACTCACTGCAATAAGTTCATCAACATTACTTTGTGCTGTCTCTCCCTCTCTTTGACACACACACACACACACACACACACACACACACACACACACACACACACACACACACACACACACACACACACACACACACACACAGATCGCAGCATGCCCCTCATTAGGCCCCTGACATGCAGGAGGCCACAGTGAAGGTTGGGCTGCCTCTCCAGCTGCTGCGAGCCGTCACATGGCTGTCAGCAGATCCTGCTGAAGAATAGATACACAAACTTTCTCTCTCGCTCTCTCTATCTCTTTCACACACACAAACACACACAGTTTATATCACACAGTTTATATACCTCTTCTTTCATCTTATTATAATCACATACACAAACAACCAGGCTCAGAGGAACTGATGCGCTGCAAAGATCACATCACAAGTGTGATAGGTTTGAGTTATGTGAAACAGTCAGATATGCAGCAGGAGGCACATGCAATAATTAACATGGCATGTTTGTCCACATACAAGCTCCAATACAATCCTACACATTATATATTTGAGGTGACACATCTTCAGAACAAAACTGTGACGCACACTGAATACGGTCAGGAGAATCTTGGAAGGTAAAGGACTCAGTCTTAGATGAAGCAGATGTTGGAGCAGATTTCAGGTGAGGTGGAAATAAAGCTAAGAAACAATACACTGTAAATTAGAGAACTTTCAGAGAGACAACAAAGAGAAGTGCAGTAAGGAAATAAAACACAGCCTTGTGTTCTCTTTAAGCCTTTCCATGAGGATATACATTTCAGAGCCAGTCGCCTACACTATCATGTGTAATCCCACAAAGAACACTGATAAATCTGGATAGGTAATCCTGATAAATGTGGATCTGAAACAGGATTATTCAGTCCTTGAAAATACCTTAAACAATCTGGCACCAAAGTAAGATGATGAGCTAATCCTGAAGAGCAAAAGTTTAAACTTCTAAGTCCGGTCCTGGCTAAATTCCGGGCCAAAGGCGTTAAAATCACAACTGTCCCTGCAGATTGCATCTCACAGGTACAAACACACCAAATGTATTTCCCTCTGCTCAGCTGGCAGGGTTAGATCATCTGTTTAGTTAGATTGAGGATAAAACTCAACACTGACCTGGACTCACTCAGGAATTAGACCAGGCTTCATCGTTGTCACCACTAAATCACAAACTGCAGGTGTTCTGAGCACCTCACATGACTGTGGTCAAGCTAATATTGGAGTTAGAAAAGCCTCTCACGTTATGTGTACAGTGTCCTCTGTGTCAGACAGCGTGACAAAGTGACTGTCCTACCTTGAAAAGGCATCCACTCCAGCTGTTACTTCAGACGAAAAAATAACATGTAGTTCTGCAAACGCTGAAATTCTTTTGAAGAAACATGCTGCCCTTCCTCACCAACATGATCTGATCTCCAAAGCTCCTTTAATTTTCTCTGAATAATCGAACCTCTCTTACTCTGTGGGCTCTTTGGTCACTTCACACGTTCCTCTTGCTGTCATCGTTTTGTCATGGTCTAAATATTAACACTTGATGTAGATGTTTTCTTAATTTTCAAGTCTCCGAGACTAAAGAGAGATCACGATGCAGTAACCATGACATAACAAGGTTGAGCAGGTCAATTTAAAGCCGTACATGTATTTTGGTCTCACATCGTCCTCTGTGTTCAGTCCACTTGATGAAGATTTGATTCAGTCACAAGCACCAGATGCTTTTTTAGATTTGTTTGTTTGTTTCTCAGAACTCCTCTCTGTTGAATATGTGACATGTTGATCTGATTATCGTTGTTCTCAAACACTGCTGGTGTCCTTAAGTCCTTCCTGCTATTTCAAGCATCCATCTGTCAACAACCCTGCAGCTGTGCAGACACCTTCATGCTGTAGAATGAAGCACATAGCGGGACACAGAGACACACAGAGCATGTCTCGAGTACACTTCTATGTTCTAATATTTCATACCGCAAATGCTTCATGTTTGGGAACTTTTTCAAATTATCTGACAGATTCAATGTGATTACAGCGAGGACTTTTAAGTGCTGATGGAGTCAGGCTGCTTGTTTTTCTCTACAGTATGTTGTTGTTTCCATAGTTTCTTTGTCTTGGAGCTCTTCACTGGCCAATCGGAGAGCTGCCTCATGTTCCAATCCGAGCAAAGCCTGATGGTGTACTCATGACCCTTCATGCAGACAGGTCTACATTGCTCTCTGTCACAGTCACTGGGGAGGGGTTGGATCATCACCACAGGGCTCACACACTGCAGGCTCCAACTCAGAGAGGGGAACTAGAAGGATCCACTTTATGCAATATCTGCTTCTTCTTTGAAATGCAAACACAACACCCTAAATGCTTCTCATTTCAAACACTAACTCCTGATTCTGTCCTCTATCTGTGTCGGCTCATTCAGGTGGAGGGAAGCACAGTTTCATTATCTGCTTTAAAAGGGTCAGTCAGTAATTAGAGTCATTTCTCTGAGAAAAGAGAACAGTGTTTGTCTCAATGGGGGCTGCTGAGAACTGACAAACATTTTACATTTTCATTGTCATTGAAAGCAGCCAGAAGGCAGGACATCTCAAACTACAAACCCTCATCCTGCTGCTGAGTGCATCTGAAGATCAGATCAGATAAGATAGACTTCATTGTCCTTGCCTTGATACTGTAAGAAAATACCACAGTACATCATACATCTGATGAAATACTGATGTAATGCTTCTGTACTGTTTATCCTGAGGTCTCTCATACCCTCAGCATGAACAGCTCTTCAAACCAGCCTCATTGTTATCTTTAGAATAAACCAAACAGAGACACTCTGTCGATGTGAAAAGTCAGCGGCTGATGTTGGAATCTGCTTCAAAGAGTCCCACAGGGTTTGATGCAGTCTAGACCAGTCTCCATGAAGAAGAGTGACCTCAGCTTTACCACTCGTCACATTCAGGCAGCTCTTTCTCCAAACCCGAGGGATGTCTGCAGAATCCATCCAGCTCAGCTGAAAGTAAAAGCTCCACCAGGTCTGCCCTTAAATGGTAACGTGTTTCTTCAGAGGCATTTCATAACTTTCTCTGAGGTCAATGACAGACTTATGGTCTCCTGTATGGTCTTAAAAAAACACTCACACACACTGGGATTCTAATCATGTAGATACCACAGTGAGATGACTGCTGACAAAATGTTACGCTAAAATATGTGAAATTCTGGATGTGAAAAGATCTATACACTCTCTGCATGCAGACAAACGGGATCACTCTGAAGTCTTTCATATGCAAAGTTTTCAAACACACCTCGCAGGTCTGCAAACGTCTGCTTCTTCAACAAAGAACAATCCTCACAGTCACACAACTTACGTGTTGCTCATCTGGCGCGTCGCCTTTTGGTGCGTCCAAGGCGCATCGTGCCGACCGCAGAGCTCCCCAGGGCGGCCGTCCTGGACCCGGAGAGTCCCTGAGGCACAGAGCGCTCAGCACCCGGGCCTCTTGCCTCTGTTTGAGCAGCTCCAATTCGCACAGGCCGGCCAGGCTGGCCTCCAGCCGCTCCTTATTCCGGCTGCGCTCCGCTTTCATGGGCAGAGAGAACGACGCGAACATGACTGTAAAATATCCTGACAACTACTTTCTTTCTTTCTTTCCTTCCTCTCTCACTGTCCTCCAACAAAGAGAAGTTATTAAATCCGCAGAGAGCTTGCCTCGCCCCTCTCCCTCTCCCTCTCTGCTGGCTCTGTACAGCTACAGAGGAGGCAGCGGCTGAGGGCTGCAGCTGCTGAACTCACCGCTGTCCGGCGCGGACCCATCCCCTTCTCTGCGTGGAGGCTCCGAGGGACAGCTGCGAGAGGGAGGAGGAGGGGGGCTCCGAGACATGCACCCTGACGCCCTCGGTCAGCTGGAGCCACAGTGGCCTTTCTTTGCTCTTATCTCTGTGAACTTTATGTGACTGAAAACCGCAGAAACCAACCTCCTGCGGTGTCTTCCACAGTGATGAGTGTACAGAGGACTGGCTGTGTCACTATGATCACAGTGAACACACTGAGTTTAAACATTTACCAAGAAATCTAACTTTTCATCAGTTTAGAGAGACAGCAGACTTTCGCCGTGAGCGCTGCGCACCATCCAGTGGCTGTGAGGGTGAACAGCTCCGTGTGCTGACATGATTTTTTAACGTCTGTACATTGTTAAAACTCAAAACTGCGTGTTTTTGTCTTGTTTCTTTAAAAAGAATATCTAATAACAAGACAATAAGGAGTAAACATGAGAGCTGAATTGCTTGTAGCCCAATGAGTAAATACATCTTCGAATGGGTTCAGAAAAATGTACCCATCAAGTTCCTTGAAAAAAAAAAAAACTACTTTTCTTGAATTTGAATTCAAGACACTTGACAATAACACTACTCTTACCCCGTTAAAATATTTTTTTACGCATTACAATCAATTCAGCTTATATTTTTGGTTTGCAAATCTTGAAATGCAAAGTTTATCTCAGCTTTTGAGGCATGTGTAGCTTCTAACAAGTTTAATAAGATTTTTTTTCACTTGCTGAGTTTTGAGTTTTAGCAGTAGAGACACTTCTACAAAACTTGACACTGCCTGCTGAACCACAATGTAGCTTTACCAAACAGGTTAGCTCACCTACAAACACCCTCAGAGCAGCAGACATCTTCATCGTGTCCCAGGATCAGCTAGTTGGACCAAAGACTCAGTTCTCAAAGATCAAACATCCCTCATCACTCAGAACACACTAAGTTAAACTGCATTATGGGTTAATTAGCATTATAAATAAAGATGAACACATTTTGACATTACTGACTGTGAATATCCTGCTGAGATTTTCTGTTTATTTTGATGTGGTCACTGCAGAACGGGCACACTGTGTTGTGTGTGGCAGTGTTGTTGTTGCTTTCTCTCCCATATCTCACATGTGATTACTCATTCTGTGACACATCATGCTAGAGCAATGCTGACTCAAGCTTAAGCCATACACAATGTAAGAACGGGACAGGCTGACAATGACTGCCTTTATTAGATGAGGGAGGAGTTAATATAAAACATCTGGATGAATAAGAGAATAAAAGTATCTACAACAAATGCCACAATCACATGTACACATTTAACACATTTTATTCATCCCTCTGTCTTGACTCAACCAGATTCATTTTCAATCCACTGCCAGCGTGGTTTGAAGTTTGAACCCTTACAAAACACATGTTCTAAAACTCTACACAATGACGTCCTGAAAGTACCACCACTGCAGAGACAGGGTCATTTCTGCAGATGTGAAAAGGTTTCCAAAGACTGATACACACAGTAGACTGAAATGCTGCACCAGTGAGCCTGATCAGAACAAACAGCTCAGACACAAGTCTGAGGTTAGACTGCGACCTCACACCGTGACATCAGAGCTGACACAGACACCTGGGGGTCAAACAGCACTCAGCTGAACTTTGTTGTTTTCACACAACTGCGTTTGAGTCTAACCTGTGTCTGGATGGATGAAGTTTGACATGATTTTTTTAATAAGAACTTAATAAGACAGCCTTGCACTCCATATATGGTAGTATGGACATTGTTGTATTCCCCTGTCCTGTGTTGTAAGCTGTTGTAACAAAATAATTTTCCCCAACGGGGGACAAATAAAGTATATCTTATCTTATGGTATTATACAGGAGGTTTTATTTAAGACGACCACCAGGATTCAGTTAAATAAAGCATGTTAACAGGCGCAGTGTTTAACATAGCTTCAGGTAACAGCTAATTGATGCTCTGATTGGGCAGCAGCAGGGCTCGCATGTTCCTCTGTAGAGAACTAAAGACAGTGTGTGAAGTGGAACACGCCTTCATTTGTGCGTAAGAGGCTGTCCCATTACTCCCTCTTACTCCCACTTACACGCTTCTGTCTCTCTTAAACCCATCTCATAAAAGCTACAAATGTCCCAAAATCATAACTAAAGAAAAAACAATTAACATTTGTGGACTTTTTTTAGCCTCTGGGGGTGACGGGTAATATATCAGGTTTTCTTGTGCAGCCAGAAGATAGCTAGATCAGTGATATCTGACCCCTTCTTCAGTCTGCTCATCATGGTTTAAAGTCTTAGGACATTAAGGTAAGAGTCTATGAGTGTGTTGATGTCTGTGCTCATTAAACTAATCTGTTTGAGGAGTTTAGGAAAAAAGACTGGCTCTGCATGAGTGTGCAGAATCTATTCAGACATGAGCTGAAACATCATTTCAGCTGTGTCTGATGTGTTTCCCTTCCACACAGTGACAGTGAAAGAGTCATGTCTGGTAAGTGAGCTGCACTCTGTCAGATCAGAGTTTATGAATAGAGGGAAATGTGCAGGGAGGTGGCACATCGTATTTCACTTTATGATATAACATGCTATAAAATGACATCAAACATGGAAAAAACTACTGATTAGAGCCCAGAGGACATCATGGAAACACTAGAAGGACTAGTGTTAATGATTGTATTGAACACATCCCCCTCATCCTCATGACAACATGTTAGGAAATCTGGAGTAATTCCATGTTCAACTATGTCTCCCTCCTTTTCTCTCTTTAAGTTTTTCTCTGCGTGCAAATCAACACATGTTAAATGTAATGCTGCAATGCCCCAGTTTTAGCCTTTTGTATGATATATTATTTAGAATATTATTTCATGCTCCAGAAATTTGACATGTAAACCAAGGAATCGGAAGAGTTTAGAAAAAGCTTTCAGGGAAACCAGCCCCTCTGCCAAATCTGACCTAAAAGAGCTGCCCTGACTGACTCTCTCTCTCTCTCTCTCTCTCACACACACACACACACACACACACACACACACACACACACACACACACACACACACACACACACACACACACACACACACACACACACACACACTTGCAGTTTTCCATAGATTTTTTATTTGCTCCCTGCTCCCGCCTGTCTCGGCTTCATGCAGTTTGTTGTGGACTTTTTCGAATTAGTCTGTATTGCATACCTTCTTATCTTCTATATGTTGTATTATTTTAAGTTCTTTAAAATAAACAAAGTGCCCTCGTCAAGCTGCTGCGTTCACAAGGGTACAAGAGATGTAACTGCAGCTGATGAGACAGCTGGAATTCAGCTAACATGAAGGATGATTCAAATCAGCAAAACATATCAGATATAGGAAACGTGTGATACCCTTTTCAAACAGCAGAGGACGCTATCTGTCTTTGACTTCTCTTGTTGTACGTCATTATGTTTCATCTGTCTGTAGCCGAACAGACGTGTACGAACATGGCGGCCAGCCAAAGGAGAACTGATCTCCATTTTCACATTTTTATCTACTAGCTTATCTATCGACGTTGTAGGAGCTTATTCCTCTGCAGGAGGCATTAATACATCCGTCAGTTTTTTTTTTGATACTTCTTTAAGTGTTTTCATTTTTTAGTCCTGTAACTTTACCCTTTTTGGAAGTGCCTTTTGTGTCCTTTCAAAGTAAAAGCACATTTCAAAACAGGAAATTAAGTTACCTGTGTATGGCAATGAAAAGGAAAAGGAAAAATAAAAGCATCACAAAAACCATTTCTGATTAAATCTCTTCTCTGACGCTTGAACATGAACTGGGTTTCTTACTCCCCTGGAAAGCACTGTGAAAAAGTCACATGGTAAACCCAGGAGTGTGAAACATATCCTGTCATGTGTGGAGTGTATTGTTACATCACCATCACCATCACACTCCTGCTTGTTCAGGAAGTGAACCCCTCCTTAGTCAGGACCAGCTCCTGGTTCTGCTCCAGACTTAGTCATCATGACCCTTGGATCACCCCTTGACGCAGCAGCCACCCAAGTTATCCCACAAAGCAATTCTCTCACTCTGTGCACTGACTGTGTATTAAGCCCTGTTCAGACTGTAGTTCAGACTGTGCAGAAGAACTACCTCTGTGTCTCTGCCTCCTGGCATCCCGTCTCTGCAGCATGGCGTATGGGATGGTGCCGATGGTCTTGATGGTTGTGTCTTTGGGACAGCGTCTCAGCTGAGGCCCTGTGAGTTAAGCTGTGAGGCCTTGAGTCCAGCTCTGCCCTCATAGTGTCTCCTTTTCTGCACAGGCTCGGAGTCATGAGATGATTGTTGAAGGTCATAGAGCGTCAGTGTTGCTGCTTTCTTCTCCTGTCTGACTGGGAGTTTTGGTCCCTGATGCTGATGCTCTTGTGGAGGTGAAGCAAGGAGGCTCTCAGCTGGGTGAAAAGACAAAGTTATAAGTTAAATTACTTGGTAGAGTTTACCTCGTCTGCAAGAGTTATCCTAGCTTCTGTTCTGGTTCTACTGCCAGTTTCTCAACAAAGGGGCCAAGCTGGGCTTAATCAATCTTACTTTAAAGGTGACATATTATGTTCTTTTTCATCAAAATATATTGGTCTAAGAGGTCCCCAAAACATGTCTTTAAAGTTTATTGCTCAAATTACACTTTGAAATCAGATTTGGGCATGCCTGTAAACCCCTCTTTTTCAGCCCTGCTCAGAACAGGCTGTTATCTCTGTCTGTGCCTTTAAATGAGAATGAGCTCTCTGACCACACCCCCTCATGAAGTGGATGTGGCCTCGGCTGTCCAGCACGTTGATCTAATGTTTACATGTTGGCTGAATATACAAGGCTGCGAACAGACCCGCTGCCTCCCTCCTAAGCTCCTTGTTAGCACACGTGTGCAGGTAATGAAAAACGGAGACAGAGTTGAGTTGTATTTTATACAGTCTATGGGCTGAACAAGCTCCGAGCTCTGACTTCCGTGACAGACCAGATGGCGTTATGGCGTAAGAAAAACACAGAAAACTGAAACAGCTCGTTTCAGCACACATTTACAGAAAGTTGGAGAAATCAGAACAGTGGCAGAATGGAGTTTTTTCATTTTCGGGGGGTTTGTAGACATGCCATGGGCACATATTTCAGGTAGAGAACCATTGAAAAGTCGATTTTGCATGATATGTCACCTTTAAGGTTTCTTATATCTTATTAAAGCTAGGGTTCACGGAAATCTAGCATGAATTTGAATGTAGCATTTCCTCAGGACTCTGTCTAATCATTTTAACCAGTATAACAATTTTTTTAATGTAAATCTGACTACCAACCCCAGCTTTAAGTAGCATTATAAAGGTGCCAAGTTAACAACATGAATGAGCTGTGTGACATGCTGTCTCACCTCATCCAGCAGCAGCACTGATGATTGGATCATCTCTCTCCACTTCTGGAGCTCATCGCTGTCGTAATGCTGCTGGGAGTCCTGGAGTTGTACCCATTCGAGCTGCGTCTGAGAACTTCTGCTGATGACAGACAGTGAGTTACTCAGAGTGTGGGATAATCAAAAAATGACACTGATACTATCATGACGCTTCACCCGACACAAGCCTCTGCCCTGTCTCAAGTCTAAGTCACACAGTAGATTAGACTAGATTCACACATTCAGTTTTCCCACATTAAGGTGATCTTTTTGTGTATTGTGTGTAACCTAGACCTGACAGTTGTGATCCCAAGTCACCTTCTGTAACAGTGTAATAAACTGTATAGGAAACATATTCAGGTTTAAGAGCAGAGTCCTAATCTTGTCCATATTTAAGAAACGAAGAAACATGCTGAGACAGCATTAGGTTCAAGTGTGGATGTTTAAAGATGTACTTTAAAAAGGTACTTCAAAATAATGAAGGGATGAAACATAATTGTGGAAAATCCAGTTAAAGGTGAAGAGAGAGATGACTGCTTGAATAAGCTCCACAAAGAGGGGGTATAAAGTGAGACAGGATGGACTCTTATTCAGTGTCTGCTGCAGAAACAAGCCTGGGCCTGCTGTATCTGGGTATGATGTCGAGTAAATCTCAAAGATCAAGACAGACTCTGCTTGTCTCTTTTACATCTTTGTGTTATTGAGCGCTGTATTACAGGAAATTGTTGTGTAAGCCCCGAAGATCTACCAGCGCTCTGAGCAGGAGTCACAGGAGTCAGCAGAGCAGTTCATCCAGATAAGATCACTATCTCATCCCTGTCCTGTGTAATGCCTGTACATCCTGTAATCATCTACATACATCAGGAAGGTTCTCTCCCCTCAAACAGTTTTTCCTAGATTATAATAATCACATCCAATTATTATTTACAGACAGTTTGATCAGGTATCATCAGGCTTTGGTGTTTGCAGGAACACAATCCAGCGTAATGACACCTGGGCTGCCATCAGCAGGATCTGATGATTTAATTATCTCTAAAAACAGATATCTGCATGCAAGAGTGACTAACAATCTAGCAATCTGCTCTAGATCAAACGCTTTCACTGAGACACAAATCTGCTTGATGCTGATCTTTGCTGTATGGCCTTCGTCTCTTCCTTACTGCCCTCTACTGGTCTAATGGTGCAGTGCAATAACTTTGATTTCCTTTCCATATGTCACTGGCTTAATTTGCATCTTCACAGGACTTCAGGCCCCGGTGGAAATGCAAACAACAATGGGCCGCAGGAACCATTTAGTTGAAGAGGAGTTCCTGGAGCTAAAAGTTCCTGGTACTTCTGTTTGAAAAGCAGATTAAGTGTGTCCGACACAGACCTGAATTTTTGTGAAGACCACTTGTTATCTAAGCTCATGCTCCCTGACAGAAAGCTGTGGTGAATCACATAAAGTTAGCTCATAAGAGAACAACCTGATACCTGATCCTGAATAACACCTGGACAGTGCTCATCTTGAACTGGTTGTCTGGTGTTATCAGGTTCAGTGTCACACCCTTCTCTGTAACAACCAAAGTCCCAGACCCCCTGTGCTCATGTGTCTGGTTACCTGTCCTGTGGTCTGAGTCCCTGTGAGGTAACAAGGCTATGCATGGTGAACTCCAGCATCCACAGCTTGTAGAACAACATGATGTTCAGGAACACCAGCATTATGAGGCTGCAGACAGAGGGGCAGAGAAATCACATAGGTTACATCAGAGGTTGATATCCTGAGTCACCTGATGCTGTTTAACAACCAGGATCAGGTAAGAGACATACCTGATGGAGATCCTGGGATGCAAAAGAAGACAAGAACAGAGAAAAACAAGATTACAACAAATATGATAAGAAGTTACTCCAAAAGATGAAAACTCACTACATAACTGCTGCTCACTGCTAGTTTGTGACTCTGAAGCTGCTTCATGTTTTTTAATGAAAAACAGACTTCCTGTCGTTTCTTGAACTGGTGTAGCAGACAGGATGTGACGTGTGTTTCTTGGATTATCTGTGTGATGGAGGAGGGATCATACAGTGACACACAGGTGAAAGAATAACTTACACCAAGCTGACGAGAAGCAGCAGTTTGGAGAAGTTGTACAGTGCAAATCCTCCCGGAGCATCAGCTGTTTGTCTGGTCTGGGTGGAACCTGCATGATAATCAGACAGATAGACTGTGACACAAGTATGACAGAATCTACATATCCCATAATCACTGCTCTGTCAAAAGCCAAATTTGAGCTCAGCTGACCTGCCACATGTTTGATGATGTCCTCTTCCTCATCCTCAGGTCTGGGGAGGGCGTTTAAAGCCTGCTCCAGGCTCCCAGGCCCCCTCAAGTGATGGACCACCAGCTGCCTCCTCCTCCTTCGCCGGCTGCTGCCCGTTCCTTGGGACTCCACCAACACCACATCTAGCTTACTGAGTTCCGACTCTGCAGAGGAGGATACGGGAGAGCAGAGCAGAGACTGGAGGAGTTCAGATACATGGACTGGTTTGGTTGATTGCTGTAGTAACATTTGGTCCTCATACTTCAGGCTGAGTGCTCCCTTTGTTAACTTTATTTCTTTACTGTGTACATTTGTCTGGAGTCTTCAAAGTTACACAACAATAAGAAAATTATGCTGACATAAGAATATTTAAACATTAAAGAGGAGATTCATGGCAGCTCTAATGACTGGGGCTCCAGGTACAATTAAGACATGGTGGGAATGGAGAGGAAAGAGAGGAGAAAGAGAAGGAGGTCCAGCAGGAGGTCCTCACTTCCACAAACAATAAAAATAACTCAATACTGTCCTTCATCAAATCCAACCCTGGGGTCTGCTCAGTTCTGACCAGTCTGCAACTGCAGTTTTTAGCTTGATCATGTTTACTTTTTTTTTTTTAAGTTATGTTTTTGGCATTTTGGCCTTTAATGGATATGACAGCTAGAGAGAGACAGGAAATGTTGGGGGTAGAGAGCGAGGGAGGACATGTAGTAAATGGTCGAGGCTGAAATCGAACCTGTGACCTCTGCAACGAGGGCTATAGCCTCTGTATATGGGGCACATGCTTAGACCGTTCGGCCAACGGCGCCCCTGATCATGTTTAATAAGTTAAATCTGTTTCTGCATAAATGACAGGGTGACAGGTACTCAGAAGGAACAGAGGGTGGCTCACAGTTAGAGAGATGTGTGTTACTGACCTAAGTTTCTGAAGTACTCGTCCAGTCCACTCCAGGAGTTTCTCTCTATGAAACTCCTCACCAGGCCCCACGGCTGCTTCCTGTACCGCAGCTCTGTAGAAACCCTACATGGACAAATACACACACACAGGCAGAAAATTGCTAAAACCCAGAGAAAAAAAATCTCTCCTCCTCCAAATTGTAGTCTCTCTCACTAATTCACAATCAGTAGCTTCATCAAAGGTAGATATTCAACTTCTTTAAGAGATCCTAACAATTTAAACTTGATTATAGCCCAATCTTGCAGAGGCAGACCCATTGGCCTGGAAACTCCACAGCTTTTTCTTTGTAGTGTGTCATAGTGAACAATAATCAAGAACATGTCTGGGAAGCTTCACAACCTCTCGACAGAAAGTCTAGCTTGTTTTATTTTTCCCTGTGTCTGCTATGACTGACACGGACCGATAGGAGCAGGGAGCAGCGCTCTGCATGCAAAAGTAATGAGCGTAAACAAACTAAATTGCGAAAGGAGAGAAAACAGCAGAAGTAGATTTTTTCCTCTGTGAAATATGGTCCTGCTCACCTAAGCCGGCACCTGTTCTTTGCCACTCTGGTGAGTGTGTAGCGGTTCAGCGTGTAGAAGTAGTCATGATAGGGCACATCATGGGCCATCACCTCTGCATCGATGATGTAGCATTTGTTCTCCTGGCTGTCCTTGTACAGGGTCTGAATCAGGACGGCGCACACACACACATATATATATAAAGCTGCTTGCTGACAGACTAACACACAGACAGCTGCAGGAAGTGTCACACTGATAAGAAGTAATGAGTTCAGACTGAGTAAGACCTGAGTCTCCGTCACTGTTGCTGTCTTTGGAGCCAGAGGGTTATTCAGGGCGATGGTGTACATGATCTCTCTGGTCTGGCTACCATCCTGCTCCTTCCTCCAGGGCTGAGGAACCACATCTGGAGAGAAAACATGAGATGTATAGGGACCCTGTGCAATGTTTGGTGAATAGTTAGGCTCTGCAGCAATGTGTTTCCTCTCTGTTTGTTTGTCTGTTACATGAGCTGTGTTGTTCACATCTTATCCTCTGCTTTCATTTATCAGGAGAGCTTTCTGCAGTTTGATGTGTTTACCTGAGAACTTCCTCTGCTCCTGAAAGTCCCTCATGAAGTCAGACTCAGTGAAAATCAGGTCGTACATCTGGTCCACACCAAACTCGTACACCTTGTTGATGTACTGCCTGCCGTTCAGGTCCTGTTGGAATGCCTGAACCTCACCTGTATGAACAAACTCAACAGGTAAGCATGTGAAAAACCTTCATTTAGTCCTCCACATGTTGAACCTGTTATTCTTTGTAGTGGGTTGATACGACTCACCTTCGTCCTGTGACTCAGAGGAGTCGCTGAGCTCTGTGGGCGGCTCCTTGCCGTCTTTGAGGTCAGGTGTTGGGGAGGGGGCGCGGCTGCTGCACTGGCTGCTGTGGTGTTCGGGCACAGGGATGGTCAGGAGGTCTGCATCAGGGAGGAGACTGGATACATCCTCTACAGGGGGAAGGTCATACTGCAGGACCAGAACAACAATTTATACTGTGAGGATAAGTTAGTGATCCACTTTCACGCAGTACAGGAGTAACAGAGAGAGGTTTTCAAAAGATTAAGGCAGTGCCGAAAAATCTCAAAATTGAGGCATGGGATAGGTCAATTACTACATGCATGTAGTTTCAGATTTCTTAGTCTATGTGTCGTGCAGAAATGCAGCTCTTCAGCATTGTGTCTATTGGTTTGTTTCCCCCCTCAGTGCAAACCGGATGTGACGTTTTCTGGGATGCTTACTGTATCTTTTACTTGTCCTCCCTGTCTTTCACCTCCATAACAATAACTCAACAACATCTTTATAACAGCTTGACAACTCTTAAAAACACCTACAAGTGATTGACAGCAGATTGCAACCTCTTAACTTTACAACTTTCCTCTTAATAGCTTCTTAAAAACCCTCCTCAACAGAGAAGGTCCTGCTCACATCTGTTTGTCTGCTCCCTTAGCACTCAGCACTCTGTATGACAGGAGTCAGAGCCTACATGGACAGTGGGTTCATATCTGCCTGGCTTTATTTGGCTGAGAGAACACCGTTATGTGCATTTGTTCTGATTATTGTATCTCTATTTTCAAACAGAACCAAACCAGTGCAGTGCCAAATATCCAGGTCAAACTGATCACTTCTACATTTACTATTACAATCTTTGTAACGTTTATTCTGTTTTTTCTTTGTTTTTGTTTTGTTTTTTAAAATATTCATAACACTCACAGGGACTGAGCAGTCAATGCTGGGCAGTTCTTGGGGTGTGGGTGGGGCTCCGTGGGGCAGGGCGGGGCAGACCTCTGACCTGGCCTCGGTGTCCCTGGTGTCATGGTGCTCCTTGTTGTTTTCCTCCACAGGCAGCTCCTCACAGAACCTGCACCACAGAGCAGGACAGCAGCTGTAGGTCAAGGTTACCAGTCGGCTGCACACTGCCCGCACAGGGCTGCACATATGTATGAGCAAGGCTGTGATGGAGGGGGGGGGCAATACATATGGCCAACACATCAAACACAATCAATTTATTTAACTGTGCACATTAATACGATTATCTGCATGTCACCTAAAACAATAATTTGACTGTTCTATCAACAATATGATATGAAATTTATTTGATCCCCTTACATGTGCTTTTTTAAAATTATTCTGCTCACATTTTTCAGTTAAAAAGAATCTGTCATGTCAAAGTTAACTTTTCATGTCTGTTCATTTTCACAGTCTGTTATTTTATTGTAGCAGACAGTTGCTAGGAAGAACAGACTGTGCTTGAGATGTGACCCTATATACAGACTGTATTGTAGATTGTAGCTTGCCAAGAATAGAGATGCCTGTGGTCTGACATCCAACATTGTGGATATAATCCAGTTGCAGTAAAAACTAACTTATATGTGTACTCACACTTTCCTTAAAACACATTTACACATGGGTTTTTGAATTCTCCATGAGTCCCAAAAAGCATTAAAAAAGGATACAGTAACTGGACTGAGGTTTACATCCACCATTATGTAGGTAAGACCACCAGTTTGAGGCTGAGACAAGAAGCCTCCCACTTCATGTCAGGCTTCCAATCTGCTAAAACAACCCTCTCACTGCACATCATTCCTGCATCAAGGCTGCACTGAATACTGACTGGTGATGAACAGGGAAGGATTGATATGGAACAAAAGATGGAAGAACTGTGATTGGGATTTTTGTGGTTGTATTTCAAACTCACCCCATGGTGTTGAAGTCTTCATCAGGAGGGACGTAGTCCTCATCATCACTGGTCAGGCCAAGCTCATTACCATAACACTGATGGACAAAATGCCACAGCTCTTTGGGACATAAAGGCTGTGAGGGGACCAGTGAGAGAGGAACATGCAACACGGATCAGATTTGTGTGTGTGTGAGTGTGTGTGAAGAAGTATGCTGTGATGTGACCAACGACCTGTCCAAACAAACTGTACATGTGTGAACTATTACGTCTTACAATCACTTGATGTAGTGATGTTTAGTTTTATGAAACAGAATGGAAAGTTGTTTGCGGTAACTTAGCTTAAGTTACATAAAAAACAAAACATCTCAGGCCTTTTTATTGTTTTTATTTTTCAGCCTAAGGTCTCAGTTTTTGTCTTGTGGGTCATCATGGTGTATATCTGTGGATGCTGACATTATGTTAGATATGTGCAGAGTAAACACAGATATAAGAAAAGTAAAAATAAAAACTATACAAGCATGATTATAAGACTCATAAGTTATATAACATTAGATTGCACATATTTTAGAGACATGAAACATAAGATACTTGCAGAAATTAATCAAAATAGCTCTGTAGACACAGAGTTTCTATTTTAGATAAACTTTCAAAACTCCTCATAGCTTTGCTAAAACAATGAGAATATCTCAAAAAAGTCTATCAGCTGCTGAGTGTCATTTCTACATCAGAGTCATTGAGATAATTCAGCTTTGTGTGTTTATTAAACTTCCTTGTGCACTGAAAAAATATACCCACAAAAAAGAGACTCAAAGTATTTATATTTGAGAAAGTAGTAAAACATTGACAATACTTTAATGATAAAGTCATTACCAAATCAGTCTTCCCCTCAACATATTTCACTCCACTTTTGAATATGTAAAAGTCATATTTCTAACAATATTAGGACGTTAGGAGTATGAACCTGCAGGAGTGAATCTGTGCACAGAGGAGAACTGCACTCAACATTCTTTCTCTCTTTCCGGATAAATGAATGAACGGATAATTATGCAGTCTACTCTGTTCCTGAACAGCACACCAAGAGATCGAAAAGTGTGAGCGATCTAACCTTTTCAAGCAGAGCATTCTGCCACAGCCTGAACATCATCATGTAGGTCCGATCCCTCGCTCCAAAGGAGGTGAAGAAGTGCTGAAGAGACAGAGAAAGGGAGCTGGATGAGGGATCTATGAGCTCATCATCAGTAAATAGTAATGAAGTAGAGTCTGATGTGCCAGACCAAAATCCACTCTAACAGTCTTATCATTCAAAACAGTCAATAATATGAAATTTATTTAGACCTTCACCTGTGGTGAAGATTGGAGCTCCTACCTTTTCATTGTCTGTGCACAGCTGGATAGCATTGGGGATGAGACGGGCTGTCTTCTCTTTGGTCATGGAGCAGATGTCCTTCAGTCTCACAGCCAGCTGGAAAATAAAAAACTAAAGTTAGGATTCATTTTAACCAAGAGTCGTTCAGTTACTGAACACATTTCACATAGTAAAGTTTGAAACAGGGAAATCTTCCATCTCTCATTTTTATTTAATCTCCTCCTCTGGAGAACTTTGAATGTTTTATTCTAAACTATTGAAGTATGTCGATGATTGTGCATTCATAAGTAATGTGGAGTCTTCAGTCATTTAAAACCCTCCTCACAGTCTGTTTGTGAAACAATTACTGTGAATAAGATGTAATGGTGATCTGTACAATAAATAAATCCAAAGTTGTGCTCCATCAACACGTCTGTGATTTGTCTCGTGATCATGAGGCCGTAGCAAGGACTGTAGGAGTGTTTCTGTTGGATCAGTTTCCTCACCAGAGTTTCCCATCTGAAGATGTTGCTGTAGAAACAGATCCAGTTCTCTGAGAGGTAGAGTCGACCCTGCAGCAGGATGTCCCTCTGCAGGGCGCACGAGTATTCTGCAGGGAGTTTGAGGTCAAAGGTCAAGAGATTAAGATTGTGTTGGGAAACATCAAAGCTCAAAAAAGTTGTGTGCATAGTCTGTTCCAAAGTCATGTGACAGGAAACTGCTGCATGCAGAGGTTATTGCTGTTAACAAAATTATACAAAATTGTAAAAAAAAAAAATGTAAAAAAGGTTTTGTAAACAGAAATAAAAAATAAATAAAAACAATAACAGTGTCTTCTGTTTACAACAATAATTACATTTTATCTTGGTCAGTTTAGTTCATACAAATGCAGAGTACTTTGGGTAGATATGAAATCTTCTTGTTTTGAGTTGTGGTTGTTTATCACCAGCATCGCATGACATGTCTGTGATGCCACTTAATCTTTGTTGTCACAAGAGAAAAACTAGAATGAATATTTTAACTGAAAAAAACTAAACATTAATCCATGGATTTGTTCTTTTCTGTGGGGTTCAGACTCACCCACAATGAGACGCTCAGTGTCGGGCAGCTGCTTGAACAGCTTCCTGAAGTCCTCATTTCGCTGTTTGTAAGTAGGACTGAGGACCTGCAGAGGACACAAAGACAAGGACACAGAGTGTGTGTATGTATCATCACACAGTTAATCTATGAGGCAGACTTTCTCACATTGGGATTTAATCATCTAACCAGACTGGCTTTAAGGAGGGTAACTTTTTTCCTCCAAAAGTTACCACTTTTATTTATGTCCTCCAAAACTTCTCACAACACTCACAAGAACTCTTCAGCGATAATGTGTTCACCTTTTCACACATAAACTCCTGACATTTTTTTTTACATAGATTCAGGAAATTCAGGAACTTCCTGTTAACACATGAACCTCACAGCAGACATTTCCTCCATCAGAAGCTCTCTCAACTTAAAACACTAGGTAAACTGAGAGGGGAAAGGGGGGTGGGTTTAATGTGCAGAGGAGTGTTAAGTGTCTCTTGTTTCTGTGTTAATATCTCTCTAACATGACGTTTCCTCAACACAAACACAACATTGCAAAAGATAATGCATGATACAGAGAACTGAGGTGAGCAGCAAAGAGTAACAAGCAGAGAAACTGTGCTCAATGTGAAAGTTTAGACTTTTACCTGCTGTGTTCACACATCAACTCATCCTGACCTCACACAAACTGGACTGTGGGACCCCCAACCTTCTGTTTAAGGGATGACTGGCTCTACCACTGAGCCACAGCCAGCCCTTATGTGACAGTAACTATCAAGATACTTACAGCAGGGATGTGCTCCGAGTCCATCAGAGCCGATAATGCCTGACTCTGCACAGCCTCCATCCTTCTCCTCTTTACCCTCCTTCGCTCCTCTCTCATGTTTTGTCCTTCAGTCAGTTTTTTTTTTACATGAAACCTTTTTTGTATTCATTTTCCAGGAGTGAAACAGGATGGTTCATTTCATCACTAAACACACATTCAGTAGTATCCAGCAGTAAAGCAAACACTTTAACTGATGCAGTTTGCAGTCACTCCAGACTGACCTGCTGTGGATGTTTTCTGATGAAATCCACAAAATGGGTGTGCAGAATTCAATCTCTAATGATATTGTTTAAGGATAGGTTGAGCATTTATACCACATTATTTTCTTCAAAATCAATTATGCCTTGATGTAAATGCACATAAATGCTGATCTGTTATCCCAGAGGAAAAAAATAAGGCTTTAGGTGTATTCCAACAGTGCATGTAGATCCTCTGAGAGCAGACACACAGCAGGCAGCCTGTCATGTTCAAACTGTTCAGTCTTTCAATCAGTAGTTTTCCTGAACGCAACAGGGAACCGTCCCATCCTTCAGCAGCAGCACTCAGCTCATATAAACACAGACAACCCTGAGACCGATGAGAAGTGAGGAAATATAACTCCACTGCTCCCCTTTAGACTGTTTAGTGACAGAATGTGTGAAGCTGTCGGGTGAGTAACAGCAGTCTGTGTCTGGGGTGGGTGGGAGGAGTCTAAATCTGTGTCAGGGAGATGGGAGGAGCCCGTGTCACAGTGTTAGGGCTTTCATTAAAGGGAGAGACAGGAGTCAGAGAGAGAGAGAGAGAGAGAGAGAGAGAGAGAGGGAGGGAGGGAGAGAGAGAGAGAGAGAGAGAGAGAGAGAGAGAGAGAGAGAGAGAGAGAGAGAGGTCTAAGGAGGCCAGGTTTACTAGAGTTCATCAGAAGAGTGTGTCTCTGTGTAGAATGCTTGTGGGTGGGTGTGTGTGCGTGCGTGTGTGTGTGTGTGCGTGCGTGCGTGCATGCGTGTGTGTGTGTGTGTTTGTGTGTGTGTGTGTGTGTGTGTGTGTGTGTGTGTATGCACGCGCTCCTCTGTGTTGATTTTCTGAGAAAAACAACACAATAGAGTTTTCCATGAAGGGGACCAAGTGAGGGTTGAGGTTTTGTGTGAAGAGATGGTCCATCCCAGTCTTGTGGGAGAAATGTTTCGGTACAAACATCCTCTTTGACTCACTACATTTTGATAGCCAAAGGTCAAAGCTCACAATCCCTTGTGTTTGTCAGAATCTCAGAATGGGACATGAAGGAATTTATTCAACCTTTGTCTTGTTTTCATGTTTTTTTTTCAGTCAGACAAAACTAAGCCATGAAGAGACAGATCTGCTGACAATCATGTGGTCTGAGAGAGAGAGAGAGAGAGAGAGAGAGAGAGAGAGAGAGAGAGAGAGAGAGAGAGATGTTCTCCAGTGTGGAGACAAAGCCAAATTAATCACTATTCCCTCTCCTTTCATTTTTGTGCTTAAGCCTTATGAACTCATGATGAACTTTGACGTATGAAAACGGCGAGAATGTATTGTCCTTTGATCAAAACATCAGCCCAAATAATTCAAAACTAAGCTTGGTTGCTTAAAAAAAGTTGAATTGATTGTAATAAGTGAACCATCTGCTATTCTTCCTTCAATAAATGTTTTGTCTTTGTCCACTGGGGGCACTCTCAAGAGCTTTAAAATAAACATACAGATAAAGGTTAATACTTCAGTGAATTACATGTAAAGTCAATATAAAGACATGAGTAGTCGTGAGTTCTGGTTTGGTGGCAGGAATGATGAGTACTGGGCAGTGCAAATTGCGTGTTTTGTGCAAATGAAGTGAATTATACACATGAAAGGTGCAAATTCGTGACACATTCAATGCTCCAAACACTTAATCTGTTTCATTCACTTATTCGCAAGAGTTGAAAAATCTGAACTTCAGCAAAATCATTCGCTCTTCGATAGCCAATTAGCGCACAGATCCCCCCTTGACATATGATGCGAAGAACGGACCGGTGAAGGTTCATTCATCTGGAATGTATAGGACAAATTAATTCTATCTATTTGTGGCTTCACCGAACTTTGTGATGCTACCTGTTTTTTATGGGAGCAGGAATAAAAAAGAGCTCACTGTTAGGAAAGTGAGTGAAGTCGGATAATCTGGTAAATCGGGAAAACCTCTATCACTTGATTCCAGCTATTGGCTCTACTAGCAGGTTAGCATGGCACCCTTTAGAGTAACCCGCTTCACCATTCAATGTAATCAAGCTCAATCTTATTTGATGAGAACAGACTGGAGAATTTTTCATCTTGGGCACTTGCATACACTTGATTTTGATGCGATAATGACACCTGAATGAGTTATTTGTGTAAATTAAGCTACTGTTTGCGTTTGGTGTGAACGTGACATAATAGTGTGTTCTGAGTTTTTATCCAATCAGCTGCTCCTGACACATTTTTGAAGCGGTCTGCTGCTCTAAGTGAGATAACCCGTTTTGGATAGCAGCATGTTGGTGGAGCAGGCTGTGTGAAGAGTTATGTAGCAGTGTCTTCAGTACTGGTTATTGAAAAACTCACTGTACAATGTTTCTGTCTGCCTGTTCTCCTACAAACACAAGCTGCTGAGCTGTGACACACTGTGGAGGTCTGAGAAACCTCCACCCACACTGACCCGTAGGCTACGAGAGACACACATAAAGACGTACGTGAAAACCATTGTTCACATACATGTTCTTCCTTTTCTGACAACACGGATCAAAGAAAAAAAAAAGCCAGTTAATCACTCTGTTGGCTTGATATATTCATTTTGTAGAGTTGTTGATACCTGTGAATACAGCATGTGAACTATATCTGTATATGTTCTGAAAGCAGTGTTGTTTTATTTCCTTGCTCCCTGAAAATGTTCTTAATCTATTGTTTACTTTGGAAAGAGTACTGAATCCATCACACCACATTCATCCACTGACAGACATTGTTAGAACCTCAGCTCTGTTCATGTTGCAGGAACAGCACCCTCTGGCTGTTTGGGCCAGTGAAACACTTAAGAAGCTTTTAACACAATCTCATATGTTCACAGTCTTCATCTTGTGCAATGAACTGCTGCTGAAAAGACATAATACATGCTGGAAGTCTGGTGACAGGTAAATCACAAAGTTTAATGAAACAGATGAACTTACATTGTACCAGCTCTGACTCTTCTGTTTTCACATCATTGTAGAGAGGAGGGGGAGGCAGCCATGGCAGAGAGAGGGGCAGAACAATAAATGAATTACTGTATAACAAAATACAGTCTTTAAAGCATAATCACTGTAAAAGCTTTACAAGATTTGCCATAAAGACAAAGCAGCAAGAGACCCAGAGATGACCTATTGATGTTCAATGTGCAGAAAGAACATGTAGTTGTCCTTTTTATGGCCACACTTCCTGCTGACAGAACAACCTGAGTGCTGACTCAGCTTTGCTCCTAATTTCTCCCTGTAGTATCACAGTATTTCAGCTAATATCTCCGTTGTGGCTCACAGAGTACTTTGTCCATTAACCTTAATCATGAAAGAGACTTCCTGTACATCCATAATCAGCAAAAACCTTCAGCAACAAAGCTAGCTAAGTTTACACGACCACTTTTTGTCACCACTGTGTTGCTTTAGAGTGTTCTCGTGCAATCTCAAGTCACAAGAGTCTGATTGCAGCTGTTTATTTACTGTTATTTGTCTCTATCTCTTTCTACATCTCCCTCTATCCCTCTTTTCAACTCCAACACAGTCTCAGCAGATGACTGTCTAACATGAGTCTGGTACTGTTCAAGGTTTCTGCCTGTTAAAGGAAGTTTGTCCTTGCCATTGTAACTAGCTAAATGCTGCAAAGTGCTCTGCTCATGGTGGATTAAGATGAGATCAGACTGAGTCCTGTCTGTAAGATGGGACTGGATCTTATCCTGTCTTGATGTTGGGTCTTTATTAATAATGCAACCTTTAGTACAGTCTAGACCTACCCTGTTAGTAAATCGTCTTGGGATAACGTGTTGTGAATTTGAGCTTTATTGATAAAGATAACTGATTGGTAGAGCTGTCCCTTCCAATTTTCACTATTAGCTGGTTTTTGCTGCTGATCAAATTAAATCTTGGATTGCATGCACTGTTGTACATTTATTGAACACACTTATATTTTTAAGAATGGTGCTGAACTGCTCGTTTTGCAACTACGGGAACGGGAACATGAGCATGGTTTATTATGGAGACAGTGAACAACCGCTCACATCCCAGGAGGAGCTGAGAGGTATTGAGAGTTGCAGAGAGTAACCAAGCGCTATGTTTTATGGTAGCCAAAGTTGGATGAATGACACCTGGCAGGTATTCAGCATGGCTTATGCTGCTAGCTGCATGCTAGTATAGACTATATAAATGTGTAGACTCTCATACGTATTTCGAGCAGATGACCTGAAATATCAATCAAAAATGTATCTTCAAAAAGAGGCCTGCATCCTGCAGAGACGCTGATCTGTCTACCTGTAACTTTTCAAACTTTTTAAAAGTTCTTGTTCTTGATTGTAAAGTTTTAAAGAACCTTGCTCTTCCTTGAAGCACAGGTTTCTTTCATTTTATTTTCAAGACAGTTTTGATTTGGATTAATGTTAAGTCATTCAATTTTGAAACCGGCTTCAGAATGTTTATCCTTGCGGTGCACTTGATTTATTTTTTTGTAAGACTCAAAATGTTAAGACAAGCAACATCTTGTTTTATTGTTGTTTTATTTTATTTTTTGAAAAATTTACACTTTTACTTTGAATTTTCCTTCAATGTTAAAATTCCATGGGGCTTCATGTTTATACTGTATTACAGATGATGTTTCATCTTCATTAGAATCAGATGTTACTGTTAAGTCTTCTAAAAATGACTGTAGCAGCTGGTCTATCATATCATGCATTAGTGCTCTCATTATGTTACTGACATTAGTAGTATTAGTGCTTACTAGGGTTGCCAACTTTCTCACTACTAAATAAGGGACAGGTGCACGGTGCCATGGTGGTGTGAGCATGATGTGTGAATTCAGCATATATTTATATTCGGATTCAACTGGAAATGCAGAAAGTATGTATATTCCCTTTAATCCTTACTGTACCATTATGCAACCTCACATGAATCAACCTCAACGAAACCACAATTTGGCTCTTTACATCAAAAAACAGGCAGAATAAAAATGTAATGCAAAAGAGGAGTATGACTCAATGCTCTTGACTGACTCAAACAATCTTGTTTCCTTTAGCACAGCCAGAGAGAAGTCCTTACATGACAAGTCACAGTTTACGGATATTTGAAGTTAATGTTTGATCAGCTCTGTGCTGCATCTGTTTCTTGAGTCTGACCATTTAATGGCCATCAGAGAGAAAATTATCTCCACACTTTTTTTGCAGGACATGGCACATTTGCGCTGTACAACTGATGCGTGTGAGGGAGCCTGAGATTAGATGACAGGCGGTGTGATTGGCACATGATCTGCCACTGGCCCACTGCCATTTATCTGATCTGGGATCTGTAGAGTGCAGGCGGCTGTATTTACAAGAGTTAATAATCAATATACGGGACAATTGATGTCCCGTATGAAACAAACCAATTTAGCCCAATATATGGGTTGTCCCGGCTAATACGGGACAGTTGGCAACCCTAGTGCTGACATTATGTTACTGTGTGATGTCAAAAAGATCTCTCTGTTTTGTCTGTCATCGTGCTGTTGTCAGAGTAATGCTAAGCTAACAGCTGCTACTGCTCACCTTGGAGTTCTTGCCCCCTCGGGTGCTGAGGTTTGGGGGGTGGACAGACTGAGAACAGCTGCGAGATGTCTGCTGTGGTTCGGTGGTGTTGGGAGAGCGGTCTGTGGACTGGTCTACGGACCCCTTCTCCACCATGCTGCTGTCAGCTTCGGGGCTCAGCTGGGGGGTGGATGAACGGGATCGTTTCCTCAGGACAGGTGAGCAGGTAGGGGGCTCAGGTCAGGTGAGTGGCAGTACTGGAGGAGACATCGACAAGAGTAACATCAAGTAACATCATGACTTAGATTGCTTCATTATAAAGTTGAAAATGTTGTTTTGTCAGATTAGTTAACTCCTGTTTTGTCTGAAGATACATCAACACCTGCTGGTCACAGTGGTGAGCTTGAAGAGGTAAACAAACTGTGGATGCACCTGCAGTGTTCCTGTCATAGTTCCAGGTAACAACAGGCAGCAGATGTTGGAGTAAGCATGTGAACACTGTGTTGTTTACATACTGCAGGTGTCACTAAAAAATGTATGCCTGTCTTTTAAAACATTTCCTCAGTCCAGGAGTAAGAAGTGATGTGGTTCAGTTCTGTAATATCTGCCACACTTGCCAGATTATGGGAAACCCAACCACGTTGAGCTAAGAGCTCTTCTACATTGTGTGGGTGAGTCATTTGAACATGTCAATATAATAGTGGACAGTGTGGACAGACCATGGCAGGGGATTAACTCTTGTTTCTACATTTTAACTTGTTTTCCTGAGGTGATTACCTTGAGATCACTGCACCAGCCATCAGCAGAGCTTTGGCTTCATGTTTCACCACCTTCAGTTTATCAAAATCTGCAGACAATCCAGGAATCAATTTTCTCTCTAAAAGCTTTACAGACTTGGCTGTCCATTGGTATTTACTCATTGTGTCCATGAAACCAGGGATAAGTTCAGCCATAAAGACAATAAGGTTTACTCTCCTTACGATTACATCACACATTGCTCAATATTTTGTTGTTTGTGATGATAAGTGTACATTGTAAACACACACTTCCTCACTGTTCTTCTCTCCAGTGTTAATCCTATGAATGAACCCCACTATCAGATCAGTCTGCTGAGCCTCAGCTCTGGACTAATCTAAGATCTTTACATTTTACATCCATCTCACTACAGCCCCCACACAGAGGGGCTCCCTGCACTGCTGCAGAGGTCAGCCTCCCTGCACCATCAGCATCATCACATCTACAGATATCTCATGTGAAAACAACAGGCAGGAATCACAGTGTTTGTATCAGCTTTCAAAAGATTCCACTGACTGTGACAGCCAAGCCATGCAATATTTATCATATCATAACAGAATGCACCAATCAGAACTAATCTCATGTAACACACATGTTGGGAGAACATGTCAGAGTCAGCTCTCTCTGATCCTGCTGCATACAGGCTGCTCTCTTACTAACCAAGCATTCAGCATCTGATACAGCATGCACACACAGCAGGACATGAAACGATGCAGGAGATACATCCTCCATCTGTGACACACAAACACACAAACACAACACAGAGACACGCACCAACCTGGCCGCCATAGAAGAGCTTGGTCCAGAGCATCAGACTCTACCTGCTTCATTCATCCTCTCATTCAGACAGCAGCAGCAGAGGAGGAGACGAGGAGGAGGAGGAGTCAAAAGAGTCCACGAGGGGAGGGGTTGGTCTCAAATAGACAGCAGCAGAGGCCAGTGCTGCATGCTTCTTTTCTGCCCCCCTTATTTTTTCTGCAGGATGAATCACAGGCGACTGCTGCAAAGCTCTTCTTCCTCTGATCCCCCCTCCCTCAAGCCTCTCTACAGCAGAGCGTTGTGCACACTGGGCTCTACCATCATATGAATGAGGTGACTCCCACTGTTCACAATAACATGAACATCATGAATGAAAGCTGCAGATGTTGATTACCTTTCTGTCCCCCCCTGCTTTAAAGAAGAGATCTGATCCTCTTCTCTCCTACTTTTCCCTGTTGCTGCACCTATCTGCTAGTATCATCTATGACACTCTTTCAGTGCTTTAATAGAATGTTCTGAATGTCTTTTTAGGGCATGTTGCATGGTAAACCTGAACATCAGGCCATTAGAAACACAATCATCTCGATCCTGACACGCTGTGTGGGAAGTATGAACTATAACTGACATCTCTTATGAAGACACACATCATTGCCTCTTCTGTATTATATTCAATCTAACAGTGAGCAACTCTAGATTGTGAATCAGCAACAAGGCTCTGCTAATGTAAAGCCTTTGTACTATATATAAATTGATCCCACAGGGGTATCATATTATACTCCTGTAATGTGTAATTTGACATTGCATCAAGGTATCAAACACACAGCAGGAGATCCACTAACACACATTCAGATGTGCAAACCCACAGCGCCGTCAGCTCACACTTCTCTTGTCTCACCTCTATAACACCTCTGTTACTACCGCTGATGCAAGCATAGCGAAGGGACAACTTGGTCCCAGCATCATACCTCTGAGACACTCATTTTGAAGGGGAGACATCCCGGGCGTGAATATCACATCTTTGACAGGTAATTTGAAAAGAGCTTTTTCCTGAGTCAGGTCTCAGGTATTTTAGTACGGAGGTTCAGACAGCCAAAAGTGGAAATGCACCTGAACTGAAGAAATACCACTAACTCAACAAAAATAGAGTGTTGGAAAAGCTGAAACATTTTCACCTCAGATTCTCAGAGGAGCAAATACAGCCAAATTTCATCTCAGTGCCTCATCAGCAAGAACATACTGATGAATGTTTCTCACCTCAGCTGTGCTGTGTTGCTTTCAGCCCTGCAGAGAGAGAGAGAGAGAGAGAGAGAGAGAGAGAAAGAGGGGGTGGGGGGGAGGACAGTATTTACATTAGAAAAATAAAATACAAAGCTCATCTTCTTAATCTTACCTCTGATTGATGGAATGGCTCTGTACAAAGTCTCTGTACAAAGTCTCACTGTGTCTCTACTCTTTTAGTTAACATTTAGCCAAAACTTCTAAATATTTTAAGTGAGATCATCAAGATAAATCCAAATCCATATGATTCAATTATGATACATTTTAAAGGTGCAGAGTGTAGAAATGGGAATATTTAGTGATATGTAGGCTGAAATGCTCCCTTGCTCACCCCTCCCATCTGTGAAGCCACGGTTGCCTTCAAGGACAAGAAACCCCTGACAACAACAACTCTCTTGTTCATCATGGCCTATACACAAAAACATGTGTAATTCATTTAAAAGTGATCACTGAGCTGAAATAACATGTAAAAAAAAATCTTAAACTCTCTATTTTAAAATGTCGCTTTGTGTTAAAAACCATAACATGGTTCCTGACATTCTCCATCACAGTCTGGTATGGCGACTGCTCTGGGGCTGACATGAACATGCACATAATACCATAGTTAAAATGAATATGAATGTGGTAAAATAGCTCTGTCCAATGTCAGCTGTGTGTTTATTTAGTCTTCCTAACAGTGTGTCTGTTGATGCTAGTGTGTTAGCTAGAGCAGTTGCTAGCTTAAATAATGCAGTCAGAGCTTAAGAGACATACAGCGCTGATTGCAGGAGTGTTTATCATTATTTATTTTGTATTAAGTAAAGTAGTACAGGTGATTGTTTATAAATGTCACTTGTTGAGAGAATATGCATTGTTTCTTTCCTTCCTACACTTACACTGTGTAGGGGTGTAACATACGTGACTATGATATGAATATTATATTCCATTTCTATCAAGGCTGTTCTGCTAAATGCTGCTAAAAACTACATGCTGTACCTTTAAGTCTCTATGAATTTTCCGATAGAGTGACAGTAAGAGAAAAATACATTATGAGGAATTACACACAAAGATATCAGACACATGTACATCATACAGATGTATTCTAATGAGACTCACTGCAACTGAATAAAGATTATAAACTATTGTTGAACAACACTGAAGTAACAGAGCAAACACAGGACATTAAGACTTTAAACGACTAAATGCAAAAGTAAAACTTTCTCTTAGCCATGTGAGCGAACAGTGTTTGCTTCTCCTGGTGTCTGTTGATGCTCAGGTAAAGTACAGAGACTCACCTGGTCCGGTAGAAGGCCAGTTTCCTCCTGAGAGAAGACACTCGTAGACCACAGCCCTGCTTCACACCAGTTCCACTCTGGATCACCATCATGAGCCCCTACTCAGCTGGAGGTCAGCGTCCCCCAGCCCCATGGACGAAGAAGTGACAAGCATCCTCTTCTTGTTGTTGTGAAAGTCTCAGCAGAGGGATCTGTTTGTTTCTTCCTTCTCTCTTGCCTCCCTTTTCTAAAACCTGATTTCTTTATTTTCCCCCCAACTCCACCAGCACCTATCTGCCTCCTCCCTATTCCCCCGCTCTCATCTGTACACTTTGCTACCTCCTTGTGACCCATTTTTTCTCTCTCTTCCTACTCCCTTGGGTCGGCACCTGCTCACATGCTGCACACTTGCAGGAACACAGTTTTGTTTTTTACTAGTGAGCATTTATGTCACAGTACAGAGATAAAAACAACAACTTCAGAGCCAGAAATGGTACTGTGACATAAAAGCCCATCATGTTCAATAACTCTCAGTCTGATCAATGGTACAGCTGAGGTGAAGCTAGGTAAAGGGCAGGCCTAACACGAAAGAATGAAAAATGGTGCAAAAAAGTACACAAAACAGTGTCAAAAAAGTACAAATGTATACCTGTACCAAATAAACAGTTCAGAAAGTGATGTATTTTGTTATTAAAGAAAACTGACAGAACAATCTACTGATTTATCGAACACATTTTACTCTGATTTTTGTCTTGATTCTACAAACAAGCTCACATTTTTCCTAACACAAGCGAACATATGTATATATATGTATGCATATGTATTTCTATGGGTATATGTATGTACTTATGCGGGCGTGTCTGTGCTTATACATGTCTGTGCAGGCAGATCTATATGGGTATAGATAATGAACTACTTATTTCTGCATGAGGTTTTAGTCAGCTATGCATTCTTTTCTCTTTTCTCTTCAATGGTTGTGATAGTTTGGTACTGTTGTTTTTGATTTCAGTGATATATCATGAATCCTGACTTTACAACCTGATGTGGGTGAGGGACTAGGGAGAGGGGAGGGTGTCAAATTATTCCACGACCACTCAATTGAGTATAATATCTAGGTCAGAATGTGAGAAAAACACAAATAAAGTCTATACAACATAAGCGAACATAATCAGTGATTTATTGAAGAATATGAAAACTGCTGAATAACCATATCTGGACAGTGATCAAAAGGAACAAGAAGAAAGTGAAAGATGAGGGACAACAGACCACATACTCATACACAAGGATTTCTGGATTCTCAACCAAGCAGATACAGACTCTGTTCATTATTTATCCCTCTTGGTGAGCTTTTTTTTTTTATAACCCAGGACTTTCTTTAGTTCAGTGGTAGAGTGGGTTGTCTCTCAATCATAAAGTTGGGGATTCAACCCCTGCTCCTGCAGTCACATGCTGAAGTGTCCTTGGGCAAGACAGAGCTTGCTCGCTCTGACAGTCAGCGGTGTGTGAATGAGAATGGGATTAGATATTGTTGATGATTCCCTATGGCAGCCTCATCAGTGTATTAATGTAGTCTGCAGTATTACAGTTGCAGTGGAAAATGCTGACTCAACCTATGTTACAGACGACCAAACTACAGTCACAGAGGTAGAGTTGAGGCGGGCCGTTAGCCTAACCCAAATAGCTACAGTGTGCCCACCTGTCAGTCAAGTCAGCTGTGCCTCTAATTATGCAAAACTTGTCATTTTAATAAATCCAGAACAAATGAGTTATAAGATAATTATCCCAGTACAGTGTGTGTGGGTAGAGAAGTGAGCTCTTCAGACTGAAACTGTTCTTTTTTTTTTTTAATTGGAGTGTATGTGGTTTCAAATACTTCTGGAGCCAGCCTCAAGTGGACACTCAAGGAACTGCAGTTTTAGCACTTCAGCAATGGCTTCATTTCTCAGGAACAGTGGTTGCTGCTTGGTGTGAATAAGTAACTCAGAAGATTTCAGGGTTAGGCTGTCGTGACATTTTAAAGGATTTTTCATGAGTGCATGCGTGACAACAGATACAGAAACACTTCAGTAAAAGACAGCCGCTAACCTATAGACACTTTTTAAAATACCTCAGGAAGTCATTGTTCATGTATTCCTCAAGTTATGAGTGAGAGAATAAATCCTGCAGCCGAGCTGAACACAAGCTGAACTCTGTTACCTTTTTGTTTTTACAGACAGCTGCAAGATTTAAAGACATACTTCTCCAGGGCACCCCTAGGCCAGCTTGGGGGAGCAACATACACTTAAACTTAATGTTGTATTACAGTGTTGTAGGGATTTTTATAACACTAGCATTAGGTACTTTACAGTATGTTCAGGAAGTAAAGCCAATGCAGCATCTTCACAAAATAAATCAATAACCTGCTTGCATGTAAATAAACAACAGGTGCATAAGTCTATCATGCTACTGTACAATTAAACAGATTTATAATTGCAAAACTACTTGACTTTAAATGGTATACTTTCCACAAAGATTCACAACACTCTTAATAAATAATAATAAAGTTTATTTATAAAGCACTTATCAAAACAGACGTTACAAAGTGCTTAGCGTCATAAAAACCCACAATAAAGAGAACAAAGCAAAGGGGGGGGGGGGGGGGGGGGGGGGGTATGGGCTGGCAAGACAATTTAAGAGGAAAAGCTAAAAGAGAAACCACTAAAAACAATAAAAACAATTAAAACAATTAAAATCAGTGAAACAATTAAAATCAGTAAAACAGATAAAATCAGTAAAACAATAAAACGATGAGTGAATAAAAATAGATTAAAAATAAATGTAGCATCTTGGATAAAACAATATTACAGGAAGGCCTTTCGATAAAAATGTGTTTTCAGCTGTGATTTAAAAGAAGATACTGATGTAGCTTGCACAGTAAACGCTCGCTCACCCTTAGACTTCAGCTTTGTGGCGGGAACTTTAAGGAGGTTCCTGCCTGAGGATCTGAGGCTGCGCCCGGGCTGGTAGGGTGACAGCAGATCACATATATATTCGGGGGCCAGGCCGTGAAGTGCTTTAAAAGTGATAAGTAAAACCTTAAAATCTATTGACCCTTACACTGGGGTAAATTCATTTGATCTTCACGACTATCTACCTAACTATAAGTACAAACCAAGAGGCTCCTATTCAGCTCAGCAGCAGGATTTTTTCTGCAGTGGTTACCTCTAAAGGCTGGTTTATACTTCTACATCGACTCTACGCTGTAGTCTATGCTGTTGGTCCATTTGGCCTTGTGACTACACAGAAGCCTACACACAGCCTGAGGTGCACCTCCTCAAAGTTACAATTCGAAACAATGCAGACCGCAAGCCCTGTGATTGGTTCACTGGGTAGCTTTGTAGTATTGCCATACATCAGCTGTGCATTACTTCTCCTCTGAGGTGGAGTACTGCAGAGCAAGGCTGATACTCAAAACATGAAAATGTGTCTCAGTGGGTAGAATCAAGTGTCTTTCATTAGTCAGGTTGGCAGTTTGACTCTGAGTGGTCAGAAAGACTAGAAAAGAGCTCTATAAGTACAAGTCTATTAATCTATTTTTCACAAATTTGACTGATTTAACTTTGAACTTTATCCAAGTCCTAAAATAAACTGTGATACAGTCTCAGTGACTTTCTAACACTTTTATGCATTATTAAAGCTGTATACCTACCTTGCCTATAGTTCACAGTGTGAGTGGAAACCATATACTGTATAAAATATGGACGTAGTATCCGTGGCGTCACCCATCTGTTTCTGAAGAGCTGTTTTGAGACCAATCGTCGGCGGGAGCCATATTGCTTTTGTCGAGCCAGTGTGACGTAAAGAGGTGGAGTTTGAGCATCCTAGCCAACAGCTGCAGTGTTCCCACAGGCAGCTGTGCCTCTCATTGGAAGACTAGTAATCTCAATATCTTTGAAATTGCCGCATTAGAAAAAAAATCATCCCCCTCACAGTGAGAGCACATCGAGAAATAAGCTGTCCAGACTACACTCGTCTTTTGTACCAGGCTGTAAACATGTTCATTTCTGCTGTGAAGATCTTCTTTTTCCCATTCATGTGTATGTGACTTCCGGTACTTCCAGAGCCAGCCTCAAGCGGATCCTCGATGAACTGCAGCTTTTAACACTCCCGCATTGGACAATATTTTTAGACCGGAGGTTGCCGCTTGGTGGAAACAGAGGAAGGACGGATGCATACGAGGTGCGCGAGAAGCTCAGCACATTTTTCTCCCATCCTGAACACCAAGTGTCTCGGCTGAACATAGTGGGTTGGTGTTATGACCAAAAGACTGCAAGCAAGACTGTCTCAGTATGGGCATAAGAACACATAAACATTAGGAGGTTACTAAATCTGTATGTAAAGTGACTTACTGCTTCTCTTTATTGTTTGTTCAGACTTTTATTGCCAATGCTTGAAATAGAAATCTAAATATCTCAGACACCTTTTATTTGAGGAAGAAATTACATTTTGAACCAGTTAATGTGATAAAACCTTGTTCTGAAATAGCTGCTATACAATTTAGTTTTACATATCAATCCCTAACCTTTAGAATATGGACACTACTGTGAAGTGGAAAGGGAGATTAATTCATATGTAGTAGGCAGTGATTTAAAGTAAACCTGTCCAAAATGAATCCAGCTACCACACTTCAGTGATGTCATGAAACCGCTGTCACTTCATTTGTCGACATACATCCCTGAGTGTGAAAAGAGCAGAAACTAGTGAGGACCTTTCTTGAGTTATTAACACTGATAGTATTCTTCACATTAAAGACCACATTTCCCATGTGTCATCATATAGCGTCAAACCAGAGCTGGGAGCTGACTGTTGGGTTAGAGATATTATATTATATTTCTAAAATATTCTGTAACGTAAACCTTAAAGCTGCTGTATCAGATGTTACCTGGTCACTGCTGCAGTTGGCTTTAGATATATTTGTATATGTGATCATATTTTCATCTGCATCTCTTCTGCTGTGCTTTAAAAAAGTGACTGTTTTAAACACAAGTTCAGTTCTGTGTTAAAACTTTCCATTGCTTTTTGCATTAGCAGCCTGTCTCCACTGGAGGGCAACATTGGCTAGTAATGGTTGTGCATGATTCACAGAAATAAGCGTAGGGCTGAAATAGAAGAAAACAGAAGCTTTAAGAGCAGTTAGAGGCAGTCCACACTAACATCACAAAGTGAGCAACCTGCAGGCTCACCTGTCAGCCTGTGCAGCAGAGTTAAGCTTGCAGGTCCTGCTGTGGCCTCAGAAGTGAAGAGGGATTTACAGGGAGTCTGTTTCATACAACCATACCCTCAGGCAGGTGTTCATGTTCACATGTAGAAATCATAATGGCTGTCTTACAGATTCCTCGTGTTTCTTTTAGTATTATATCTATAAATCTTTTTTCCTCTGTATTGTTATTTTATTCTATCACCATGACTAGTTTGGTTATATACTCACCATGGTCAGCATACTTGGGTGCAAATGTGTAATTATTGCTTCGGTTTCTGTTTTATTCAAAAATTCCTTCCTGAAGTAAGAGCTAAACACAGCCGATTTTATTACATATTTTGTTTGAGCTCTGCAGCTGTATGAGCTCTGTGTGTGTTTGTATGAGGAATAACTAAAGCAGCTGAGTGTTTCTGTATGAGGAATAACCACAGCAGCTCTGTGTGTGTATCAGGAATAACAACAGCAGCTCTGTGTGTTTGTATGTGGAATTACCACAGTAGTTCTATCTGTGTCTATGTATGTGGAATAATCACAGAAACTCTGTGTGATTATATATGAGAAATAATACTGCAGCTGTGTGTTTGTATGTGGAATAACCAAAGCATATTTGTGTGTTTCTGTATGAGGAATAACCATGTAAGCTTTGTATGTGTTTGTATGCCGAATAACCACAGCAGCCCTGTGTGTATCTGTATGTGGAATAGCCACAGCAACTCTGTTTCTGCGTGAAGGCTTACCACAGCAACTGTGTGTGTTTGTATGAGGAATAACCACAGCAGCTCTGTGTGTGTATAAGGAATAACCACAGCAGCTCTTTGTGTTTGTATGAGGAATAACCACAGCAGCTCTGTGTGTGTATGAGGAATAACCACAGCGGCTCTGTGTTTGTATGAGGAATAACCACAGCAGCTCTGTGTGTTTGTATGAGGAATAACCACAGCAGCTCTGTGTGTGTTTGTATGAGGAATAACCACAGCGGCCCTGTGTGTATCTGTATGTGGAATAGCCACAGCAACTCTGTTTCTGCGTGAAGGCTTACCACAGCAACTGTGTGTGTTTGTATGAGGAATAACCACAGCAGCTCTGTGTGTGTATAAGGAATAACCACAGCAGCTCTGTGTGTTTGTATGAGGAATAACCACAGCAGCTCTGTGTGTTTGTATGAGGAATAACCACAGCGGCTCTGTGTTTGTATGAGGAATAACCACAGCAGCTCTGTGTGTTTGTATGAGGAATAACCACAGCAGCTCTGTGTGTGTTTGTATGAGGAATAACCACAGCGGCTCTGTGTTTGTATGAGGAATAACCACAGCAGCTCTGTGTGTTTGTATGAGGAATAACCACAGCAGCTCTGTGTGTGTTTGTATGAGGAATAACCACAGCAGCTCTGTGTGTGTTTGTATGAGGAATAACCACAGCAGCTCTGTGTGTTTGTATGAGGAATAACCACAGCAACTCTGTGTGTTTGTATGAGGAATAACCAAAGCAGCTCTGTGTGTGTTTGTATGAGGAATAACCACAGCAGCTCTGTGTGTTTCTCCATCCAAATTTATATTTAAAAAATGAGCAAAGAAAAAACATGTTTCTCATGTTCTGTACAAATATACATTTATCACTCAAGCAAAGGGCTATAATTACAACTCTCCTCAAAACAAAAGCATTACACTGAGATCATGAGAGAGAAAGCTAACAGCCTCTCTTGGCACCATGTTGTTGCCATACTTTGTAGTGAATATTTTTTTCATTTACATAAAGAAGAGACAGAGAGTACAAATAACTTTGTATTTAATGCATATTATTAACAGATTAGAATAAAAATAAAACCAAAAATATCAAAAATTAATGACTTAACAGTTTGATTTATATATGACCTTTATATTTAATCTATAGAAGTATAATTTTAGTGTAATATAAGCTTTGAGGCAATAAAGAACAAAATTCTTCCAATAGATAGTATCTGTAACATGCATATAATCATCATTCCTTAGCTTTACCGGGGTTTCACTAAATAGAACTCTTTAGTTTGGACTGTGTGCGGGTCTGAGGGGCACCATGACAGGGATTATTGTGTTTGTAGTTTGAAAGATGAACAAGAAGATTCAGCCTGCTTCAGGGTCTCTCTGTGTGTTTGGACATGTTGACACTATCTATCCCTGTGTGTGTCTGCATTACAGTGAACGTGTGACTGAGCTACACTCAGTTAGCTGACGCTATGATCACTTCTTGATCACAGGTGATACAGAGCAGGTAAGAAGTTGGATGTTGTCTTTTTTATCTTGATGCTAAGTTTTGTCAATAATAAAAAAAAGAGCTGAGAGACCAGACAAAACCAATCCTCACTTTGACACCTGCACAGCCATCCACTGAGAAGTGGCTGTATGCTGCTTTCCTCTATAAGACAGAACTGAACCAGAAGATGAGTATGTCTGATCTAAAGTCTAGTGTCTATGGAGGACTTCTATACTAACAAAGAGAATGATGACAGGGTTACCTGAGTGAGGTACAGCTCTGTTCATTGGGTCTCTCTGACAGAACACTCTGCAGTTAGATCAACATTGAACTGAACTTCTACCCCCTGTGTCTTGTCATTTTTCTTGATGTGTTTTGATGTGCGTGTCAGCCTCACTGATGAATCCTCTGACTGTGTGACTTCATGAGTCGGCTGGAATAAAACTGTTTTGGTAGCTAACTAAATAAAAGCTAACTTTTTTAATCAGTCAAAACCAGACTTTAACAAAGACAGCTTTGACAACATTCATAACACACTTAGTGGATAGGTCAAGATAACACATGAGGGTGACATACATAACAGAACAATGGAAAGACAGGGGAGGAGCAACCAGTCCAAACAAACAGCAGTTTTTGCGCAAATGAAACCCTCTAAAAATGAAATGTGTCTGCATTGCATCTGCATCCTCTCCTCTAGCTTGTTGATTTGTAGCTGAAGTCAGGTGATGTTTGAAGACTGGGGAGGGCTACTTGTACAGTCAGTCAACAATTGGTTTATTGGACACAGCATCCCAGACACCTGAGATTGATTCTCATGAAACACGATAGTCACTGTAGTCTTCAGAAGTAGACTTCTTTTTACACATACAATTATTTCAACTATTAACTACTAGCTTTATTTTTTTTTTGTCATCTCTTTATGTTGAATTTCTATCCTGACATTTCTTATTTGTTATTGCAATCTATATTAGTTCATATTGAAAGTATAATGTGATGTTGCTTATTAATGATTGCTAATTCAGAAGTTTAGCCGTGCAAGTGTAGATCTGACACCCCAGGTGTACCTTGATCATCATACTGTGAGGTGTAGAGCTGCTGTATGTGAGAGTGTACAGGCTGGTCTGTCTGATGTCTGCTATGACCTTTAACCTCCTCAGACATACAGGAGCACACTATCAGTGTAATGTGAAGGAGAACTGCTGCAGGTTTGACACAATCTGTAGGACTGTATATGTTTGATCATCACAATATGCATGCTGTGACCAAACAGACAGAGGGATCATCACGTCTGTTCTAAAGGTGGTGAGAGATAGAGTAAGAGTTCAAATTCATTAAAAATCTAAAACATTTGAATGCTTAGGTAAAAAAGAAAAAAAATTATCATCACATTCATACAGTTGTTTTTGTTACATGGTTCTAAAAAAAGATGGATGAGACAAATGCAGGATAAGAGAAATTAAACACATGTAAACCATCATGGTGTGGCACTTTCAACTGGGCCTCTGCTAAACCCTTTAACAATCTGCAAAATGATCAGCACTCCTCGACCGTGAAAATTAAATCTCTACGTTTATCTGTCACGCTCTGAATTCTCCTCCTTGTTGACTAAAAGTGTTTTTTGAGCTGGTTGTGCCTGTATTCTACATCAAACCAGTGCAGCTCAGTGTTTTCAGCACTCAGTGCAAAAATGACCTTGGTTTTGTTGCCGTGCTCTTAGCCTTCACAGCTGAAAATAGTACAACTCTGAGACACTACCCTAACTACCAAACTTACAACTTCTGATACCAACATTGTCAATAACATTGGAGGAGAAACTTATTCCTGGTCTGCTTTTGCCCAATGACAGGCTGATCTGTTCCGAAATTATCCCAGAATGGACCTTGATGTGTCCTAAATAAGCCTTGGGAAAGATGCTGCTAATGCCAGAACATGATTCCTCTCCATTATTTTTCACATTATGTTTCATAAAATGTCCCCGTATGAAAGCAAATATAGGTAAGAAGAACAGTTTTGAACACCACAAAAAACTTTCGTAAGCACTGATGATGAGCGCTCTGACACTGAGGCTGCAAGTGCAAAAAAACACTGTTAGTGGACACAGGCCCTAAATCATCAAGTGTGAACACATCCTGTTTAAATTCAGAATAGCTGAACATGGTAGAAGAACATGATGAAGCTGTGCTCATCTAGATACGAGCTCATGTGGGCACAGAGGAAGCAGAGCCATATGTTACAGTGTGACAGTGTGTACGGGTGTGAGAAGTCTGTTTATACAATCAGAGCCATTCATCCTGTTTTTGTTCTCTAACAACGTTCAGTATAACTACAGTCACCAGCTCAGTCACAGGTGCAGGGTGGTTTAGCCTTTAACTGTCATAGTGTGTGTGAGAAGGTGTTTCAGCTTGTTAAAAAATCTATGGTCGTGGACGTGCTCTATTTGTCCTCTGTAACCTCTCACTCCATCCACTTCAGCTCCTCCATCCACGCCCTGCTCCACCTTAGTGTCAGCACCTCCTGCTTCTTCTGAATCTCAGCTATGACACACAACCTTCATCCAGGTGTTGCTCAGGTGATAGTGTATCTATAAACACCGGCAGGTTAAGCTTGTTCTTATAGTGTTAGTATATAGCAGAGACCCTGTGAGAGTTGAGCTGCTGTTGGTCTCCAGCGGCTTGTGAATGGTGAGAATAGATTTCACAATTAAACTGGATCTTTATCTTGTTGCACTTTCCTGAGGCTGCCTCGTCCTGTGTGCTCTGGTCTCTCCTACACAGTCTGGAAGGCCTTGGTTTGGGCTGGGATCATGACAGGAGTTGCCCCCATGCGGCTCAGGTTCCCAGGACTCAGTTTAGGGGGGGTGATGGATTTAGAGTTGGAGGTAGAGGTGGAGGTGGGGGTGCAGCGAGGTTCAGGGGTCTTGGGAACAGTCTGATTGTAGCTAGGTGGAGACTGAGGGAAGCTGGAGGTTTGGCAGTTTTCCTTGAGAGCTGCCACAGCAGGGATACATGGTCGTTGGCCCCGGGGCCCCATGTTGTGCACCATAGACTGGGTGGAGGAGGTGCCTGAACGAGAGCTGCCGGAGCGGGATGAGGAGAGAGAGTTGGGCTTCATCAGTTTGGCTTTTGGAGCCTCTGCATCCTCCCTGAAAGGAGCACATGGTTCATTGTTTGAGAGCTCAGTGTTTCATCAAATCAGAGTTTTCCAACAGAATCAAAGACACTGCAGATAAATCCAGGTTCACTTTACAGATGTTCATACTCAGTAAACACATAAACCCACCATATTTCTCTGTTCATACTGTGTTCTGCACTGACAAGGAAAGAGTGCCATCATTTTAAGCAATCATTTGCTTCTTTAAAGTACTGGGTTTTAGTAGCATAGACTGCATAAAATAAGTGGACTGAGCCACCATGATGTCACCGCCTCCTTTGTTTGTTTCTAGTTTGTTGTTTGTTTGCTGCAGTCTTGATGTTTCGGGACCAAAGTGACCATATTTAGAGAACAAGACAGACAGGCATTGTTTTGTCAATATCTTTGTTAGTCCAAGGTATCTCCTGTCTAACTCCTTCCCTGCTCTCAGGTCTCTTTGACTCTAAATGAGACGATGATTTACAACATGAACATCATGCTGTTTTGAGGAAGACTTGAAACTATAGATTGAGACCATAAACTCACTAGGCAAATGTTTACTGAGGGGATGATCCAACTGGTGATTTATTACCGCCATCGTTGAGCCTACCTGATTTCATTCGGAGTCTCTTCTTCTTCATATTTCTTCTGTTCCTTTTTGCGAAACACCAACCAGATGATGAGGATGATGAGGAGGACGCCGAAGGACACGCCAACCACTGCTCCTGCAACCACACCCATCCCCCTCACATCTACACACATGTCCCAACAAAGAACACACACACACCCACACAGAAACATGCATTAAAAGCTGTGTGACACAGTACACTGAGATTGAGAGGGCGTTACTTTGACCCATATTGTATTATATCTGTTCATTTTTGTTTAAAGTTATATTTTTGGGCTTTTTCACCTTTATTTGGGGAGGACAAGACAGTGAGTAGTGGAAGAAACTAGGAGATAGTGGGGGAAACTCCAATGACCAAAAGATAAATGGACTGAAAATGCACCCATGGTCTGAGCAACACTATGGCTACGTTCACACTGCAAGGCTTAATGCTCAATTCAGATTTTTTTGCTCAGATCCAATTTTTTTGTTTGCCTGTTCACATTACCATCTATAATGTGACCTCTATCTGATTCCAGTGTGAACTGCTTGCGACTCCGAACTGACCCGCATGCTCAAAAGAACAGTAACATGACGTCACATGCAGCTGTTTCTCAAACGTAAACATGGAGGAAGTCAGCATTTTCGCTTTCAAAGTTTTTGTGCAGTGGGAGCCGGAGAATGAATGACCAGGTGTAAAGGAGGCCAAGTATAAAGGAAAAGAGAGCCAAATTACTTATTTCGGCTTTTTGCGGAGCTGTGGCCACAAATACGATTGAAAGGTCTATGTGGATGCGGACACGGAGTCAGGAGTGGTGGGTCTGCAACGTTAATAGTTTCAGAGTTTAATCAAAACTTCTGGATGTCGAGGGCAACTTCAATTACATCTGTCAGCGGCTCTGCCAAAGACTCCTTCGGCAGGACACTCAATTGAGGCGCTCCATCTCCATCTACGAAGTGATGTGAAAGTATCAAATGTGCATCAAATCCGCCTTGGCCGTTCACATTGAGGTCGCATTGAAAAAAATCGGATCTGTATCTGATGCAGGACCACATATTGAAGTGGTCTAAATCTGATTTGAAGTAATCTGGTTTGGGCTAGATTTGAGTGTTCACACTGCCTCTAAAAAATCTGACCTGGTCACTTGACCCCAAACAAATCTGATTTGGGCCACTTTTTCCTGCAGTGTGAACATAGCTTAAGAGATGATTTTGACCTGAGTTTGTAACAGTTAATGGTTATCAGTTTATAACTGAGCTACTGGTGGATGCTTCACCTGGCACTCAACAAGATATGCATTTTACAATTTCTAGCCAATTTTCAGAAGCTTGAACCTTCTTCTGTAAGCCTCTTCATTATAAAGAGAGTTTGTGTTGGCTTTACAGCTTGGGCTGAACTTGAAGGTATCATTGGGGCATGAATTTTGCATCCCCTGAGATGCCTTATATGATATATTAAGTGACAATAATATGGCTCTCACTGATCTCTAAGCCCTGCAGGGACTGATTTTACATTGCATTATGGAGTTACAGAACCAAATAGGAAGGGATGGCAGAGCAGCACCATCATCATGAGTGCTGGATGCATTAAACTACTGCAGCACTGAGATGATTAACTGCATGTCGTATTTTATCTGGCTGTACAGATTCTACAGACTGAAGTAAGGATTCTAAGAATTTTAAGCAACATGATATAAACAGTGGCAGACTCAAGGAGTTTGCTTCCCTGGTTGTTGGCTGCACATCAGAAGACACACTCCTCTTCGGCCCTGATCAGCCCGTGTCTGGCCTCTGGTACATCTCTGATACTCTGATAATATAGGCACACTGGCAGGACAACTTCACACCTCTGTGTGTATTGACAGTGGGACATCAGGGACACATAAGTATTGCCTTCAACTGCCACTGTAAAATGATTTTTGTTTGCAGAAGTTCTCTGTGTCTCTGCAGAAAATTGGAAGCTCTCCCTACACCAGGACTACCAATTAGTCCGAAAATAACTCAAATCTGTCTTGTCTCAACCTTCACTTGTGTTAAAAACTAGCTCAAACTAAACACAGAGAAAACAGCATGAACATTTGGGAGCATGTTAAAGACGAGGAGACTTTTTACGATGAGCTGTTGAGTGGATTCTCGGGCGCATTCACATCATACAGAGTTTACAGCCAAAGAAACGCAGCTGACAAGGCTCAGGCTGCGACTTAAAATATGACCCTCAGTCAGTCAGTGAGATCAGCAGTGACTGTTTCTATGTGTGTGTGTGTGTGTGTGTGTGTGTGTGTGTGTGTGTGTGTGTGTGTGTGTGTGTGTGTGCGCGCGTGTGTGCGTGCGTGCGTGTGTGTGTGTGTGTGTGTGTGCGCGCATGTTCTTATTTATTGGCCAGATAACTGAGAGAAAGCTGGTGTGAGCGAGCAGCTGAAATCAAACAGCTTTTCATTGGTTTGTAAATGTTTTCCACTCACAGTGCATCTTGACCTCCAACGTGCAGCTCTCCTCACCCACATCGTTGCTGGCTGTGCATTTATAGACCCCTGTGCTGTCCTTGGTCAAGTTCCTCAACGTCACAATCTCCGGGTTTTTAAGATCTGGAAGTACCCGCAAAGAAGAAACAGTGTGTTAGACTGAGGTCTTGTCTTTTAGTCAGTTATTTGAACAGAAATTTACAGGGCAGCAGGATGAGACTATGACAATTAAAAAGCCAAAGCTTTAATTCAATTGAAACAGATTTTATTGTCACATTATAAGAGTGTATAATATTGTGTTCAGACCAAAAGCAAAGCTTGTATCTGAACAAAACTCTCTGACAAAGGTGATTGTTTTCTTCAGCTGCTCTTGGTCTGACTGATTTTTGTCATTAGGTCAAGGTCAAATCTCTTTGTTTTGTGTTAAGATGGACAGGTAGACAGGTAGTTAGACAGACAGACTTTATTTGTATGTACTAACAGTGATAAAACAAAAAAACAAATGTTATAGGCGCACAAAAAAGGCCATCATCATGTTAGAGGTTTAAGAAGAAGCAGAAATACAGGATGACCTTGGAGATCTTAGTTTATCAGACACAGAGAGTAATCAGACTCACCTATTAGGGCCAGTGGAGGCAGCTTGCCCACATACTTGCCCTTGTCCAGCAGCCTCTCCCATTTATAGAGAATGGGGTCAGAGCCGTCCGCCGACTTGCAGCTCATCCTAACATCAGCACCCTCCAACAGTTTGCCCTCCATCCAGCAGCGAGGCTTCGCTGGCTTCACTGCAAACACACAGGATCACATGAAGAAGAAACAACTACTTTAACATAACTCTAGCACAGAGGGCTGTCAGATGCATCTGATCCAATACTCTGATTGACATATTTTAATTTTATTCATAAAACATATTTTCTTAGCATATGAAAGCATGTGTTAGTCTCTATGTGATGTCCTCTGTTGTGGCTGATAAAACAACTCTTCTCTCATTGTTCTAGTTACTCTCCTCTCTGATTTGTACTCTGTTGGTCTGCTGCTTACATTATACTTATTCTTTTTTCTGATCTATTTTTTAAATATGCCTCAAAACAGATAGGCGTTAATAGAGTGGTTGTACTTTGAGTAACTCTGACAAAGTGGATTGAAGAGTTTGGCCCTGTGTCCTCTAACAGAGTTTTTTGTGATGGTGGCACCATCTTTTTCAGAGCACTTCTAATCATTGCTAATTGTTGTTAGGTTATGAAAGTTAAAACTGCAGTTCCTCTATTGATCACATGAGGCCCAGGACTCTTTAACACCCAGGTCAAAATGCCCATTTTTACAACAAAATGAGGCGAGAGCGATTATGTGCTTTACGATGCTGGGTACTAAAAGGCTAAGCTGCATTGGTTTGTATAGACAAAAGGTGCTAATGGGGCAAAAATCATGACAGTGGAACAAGTCCTTTATCTTTGAAGGTCTTAAAATATGAAAGCAGTCTTCAAAGAGTCCAGAACTCTGACCTGTCTGAAGCAATGCATTTCAATTGACAAGCACAGACTATATATGTGAACAAAACCTACAGATCCTCTCTCTATCCCTGTATTTTAGTCAGCTTTTATTAGTCTAGTAGACAGGAACTCCACAGGGTTAGAATTCTATTCCAAATCTTTAATAGCACATTACAGGATGTGAACAAAATCATAATCTTTGATTTTCTGAGGAAACCCCAGAGCATCCTGTGATAATAAAGCTTTTTAGGAGGACAATGTCATCTGTGTCTTACCCAGGACGATGAGGCTGATGGTGCTCCAGTGGTACTGCGCGCCATTCTTGACTTTGCAGCTGTACTCTCCTGAGTCAGTCAGAGACAGGTCACTAATCATTAGGGACGCGTCACCCTTCAAGTACTCTCCGGCGAAGGCGACCCGGCCTCGCTCGGCTTCGTTTGGGTCAAAAACCCGTCCAGCAAAGTAGGTGATGACCTGACGGGGAGGTGATAAAGGGAGGGGGGATGGGGTTGAAGGGGATAGGATGAAGATTTTCTCTCTCTCTCTCTCTCTCTCTCTCTCTCTCTCTCTCTCTCCATCTCTAAGTAGCTACACATAATACACACATATGACATAACATTTGACATTGATTATTGTAATTCATTGAAAAGTTACAGCATAATATGGAGCCTTAAATGCATTGTCTGAATCTAAATTTGTACACTCATCCCTGTTATGCACATGGATCTCTGATGAAGATCATGGAGCTACTTTTTACCCTTGTGCATTGAGAAACACTCACCACTCTCTGCCTGTTGGTGGGCTTGAGAAACAGCCACTCAATGTCCAGTGTGGGGTCATCCCCCGCCCAGAACTGATGGTGGCAGGGCAGCGTGGCGTTGTCTCCAACAACCCTCTTCATCTCTGTCTGGGCACATGTTGCCAGCACACCCAGCAGAACTGTGGACACAGGAGATTCCAAGTTACTGTTTACTGCATCACATATGAATCAATTGATCAATCAATAAAACAATCTTTGCCTACAGCAGCAATTGAAAATAAATGTTATTTCAATACTGTTTACAGTGAGAGCAGGTCAAGGCAGCACTCTGGTGGATTCAGCAGAGCACTTTGCAACATTACCAAGTTACAGTCACAGGAAATAAAATCCTTTAACAGGCCGAAACCTTGAGCAGAACCAGACTCATATTGAAAGCCAGCAGTGGAGACTGTGTTGGGCAGTTAAAAGTAGTAACCATGGTAGAGATCGTCCATTGTCGGTTTAAAGGGCGACCCTTTTAACTGGCGACTTTCAGCTGAATGCATAGCACACAAATGTCTTTAGATGATAATTAAATACTTTTCTAGATATTTTTACATCTAAAAGACAATAAAAAACAAAACAAGGATGCAATCCAGAGGACTTCTTCTGTGTTTAAACAGACCTTTAAGGTTCATGTGGCCTCGATTGCTCGGTCTTGTCGATATGCCCTCTACAACATCAGGAGGATCAGACCCTACCTGACGCAACAGGCCACAGAGCTTCTGGTACAGGCCCTGGTGCTTTCATGCATTGACTACTGCAACTCCCTTCTAGCAGGCCTCCCTTTGTGTACATTTAAACCTCTGCAGAGGATCCAGAATGCAGCAGCACGTCTGGTCTTCAACCTGCCCAATACAGCAAATGTCACCCCGCTGTTAATCTCTCTTCACTGGCTTCCAGTGGCAGCTCGAATCAAATTCAAAGCTCTTCTTCTGGCCTACAAAACAGTGACAAAAATGGCTCCTGCCTACCTGGAATCCCTCATCCAGGTCTACACTCCCTCTCGCCCACTCCGCTCTGCCTGTGAAAGAAGCCTGGTGCTCCCAGTCCAGCATGGCGCAAAATATCTAGCTAGACTCTTCTTTGTTGTTCCCAACTTGGGAATGAATTACAGACTGGTAGGCTTAGAGAAGACAAATGTTATAAGGGTTATTATATGAATCAAGTGAATCACAGTTGTGTGTAATGTTATTGTGGATCGCGGGTGCGCATAGGTCCTCAAAAGGTCCCTAGTTCCTGGGGAAAGTCCTGCGGTTGAAAAGCATCTTAAGTTCATCAATAGATGCCCCTGTTATACTGTATGCATAAAAAAATAAAAATGCCAAATGGAGGTCAAACCTCCTTTGGCAGGCTGCCCAGGTTTAGTCTATGTGTGAGAAACACTGGCAGTGCATCCTCAACTGCAAAATCTTCCTCTGCTGCCACCATGTCTGTACGCCTCTATTCAGCTACAGACAAAGAGACGTAACATAACATTCAACATGAGAAGTCAAAGACAGATTGTGACCCCTGCCGTTTAAAAAGATTACAGATATTCATTTTTACCTCACAGATCTTATATGTGCATTAGTTTTCAACTGTCTCTGAGGAACAGTTCTGAACATGAATATACATGTTTTCCCTGTGCAGATACTGAAGTCCATGTAAGCACATTCACTGTTTTTGACAAGTAGTCTGGCCGTGAGACATCCATGAAATGACTATTTGTACTATTTCCTCCATTTTGGGGTCATTACAGTATGTTTCACAGCCGCAGGCTGAAGCATTCACATGGAGCAATACAATGATCAGAGCCTTTTCACCTACAGTCAATAACCACAGCCCACACACACACATGAACACACAGACTACAAAGAGGGTACGTGAGATCCAGAGGGGGTATCAGAGCACAGCTGCACACAGTGATACTGGCACTGCAGAGTGGAGGGGATTTACCCAGAGATGAAGAGAGAGCCAGAGCCAGAGCATTGTTCTCTCTTTTATTTATTCATCCGTTCTTTGGACGCTCATCAGCTGTGTGGGCTCTGATGTCCCACTGCATGGACACAACAGTGACCAGAGCCAAGATACAACTCTGTGTGTGTGTGTAAGATGAAGTCAACAAGCACTCTGCTGTGTGCACTGTATGTACTGGTATGTCTGTTACATGCATGGTCATGTGTACTGTTAGTGCAGGTGTGTGTGTTAGTGCAGTCGTGTGTACTGTCAGTGGTGCTTGGTCCAGGACAACTTCTTTAAAAGATGTCAATGTGTTAAACTAGGTAAGGTTGAATCTGAATTTCAGTTAATCAATAGAGGTGTGCAACGAGGTTCAGATAGTAGACACTATCCTGTCTTGCACTGCTGAGTCTGCACAGGGAGCCATCAAAAACCTGTTTTTGATAATCATCAAGAAGATCTTATTAGCCTCAGACTGGTTCTTCATGCCACAAAAACATACTTTACGCAGTAGTGTTCTCTAGAGCTGAAACATAGATTATTAAAATGTGTAAATTTCTATTTTAAACAGGTTGAAAAATCTAGAGAGTCACTGAGTTAAAATATCTTGATTTAAGTGTCATGTGTACACTTTTGTCTCTAAGTTGCAACAACAACTTGGCTACCAGTACATAAATAAATTATTTTTTCTTGAGGAAGAGAGTTGTTGAAGCAGATGTTTTTATCTCTCTTATCTTGGATTACAGTGATCAAGCATGAAGAATGTATGTATATCAAATGTATAACAGAGGCACCACAAACATTGTTATTTATACATTTTCAAGGTCCTTCTTGGTAAGCTACCTCCTTACATTACAAACTTGTTGGAGTGGGACCTACATGACTGGTGCTACTGACTGGCTAGCTCTTAAAGTTCCTCGTGCTTGCAGTAAACTTTGTAAATCTGCATTTTCCTTTGATGCTCCTGACTCAAAGAACACCCTCTAGCTAACTCTTAAGATTAAAGTTCTACCTTCTCTTGCAGAGTTTAGGACTTTGATGTCTCACACTGGAAACTAGGGAAACCTCAATGCCCTTTCGATAATGAAGAAAGGTTTGAATTGAATTGAATTGAATAGTGTAGATGTGTATACTGCATTGTTGTAGTTTGGGAATTGAACAACAGAGAGAAAAGTCCAAAGAAGGTCTCTCATTCCCTTTGCAAAAATGTAAATGTAAATTGGTGCACAATGAATGAAAACTGATCGTTTAACTGCTCATATCACACAGCTGTTAGTGATGCTGTATTGGATGGAAGCTGAGTAAAGTTTGTCACTTATCTGGTTGTGAGCCTTCATAGCTGATGTCAAATGTCACATTTAAAATCAAGTGCAAAAATAAAAATAAAGTTCTGGAAACTCTGAGGGGCTGTCAAGGCCATACTTCACCCTGGCCCTTTCAAATACAGATATCCCTCTTCTTACACACTCTCCTCTCTTAATGTATGAACACCAGAAACGTGATCTTCACCTCTGAGAAGCTGCAGCACATGCCTCTGCATGTGTCACAAACAACTGGTTAATCTCTGGATGAAACATGGTCATTTAGATTAAGACAGACACTGTGTTTTAATGCAATAACTGCCCTCAACATTAGGTCGTCGTTTAACCGCTGTAATACCATGGTTGAACCTATTTCTCATAAAGTAGGAGTTGTGTTTGAAAACCAGTTTCCAGGTAAGAAGAGCTTTTAAGGTTTTCAGTATTATGAATAAAAACTGTAAAATGTTTATTTATGAAGGACAATCAATATGGTAAATCTCCCTCTGCAGTGTGTGTGTACGTGGAGAGACAAGAGGACAGGGTTTGTAGGTGTGACAGCTGAGACGTTTGAGGTAAAGACAGGCTCACGGTGTCATGAATAAAAAATGTGTGTGGATGTTTTGAGGACAGTCTGAAGGTGACCAGCAGTCAAACTGAAATGTGCATCAGAATGAGTGTTTATTCAGAGCCTCTCTTCTCAGTGGGAAACACTCAGTGCCAGCAGAAAAGTTTTAGCTTAAGTGATGAGTTTTTTACAAGGATATAACTTCTGATCATTTTTGTAGTGCCCAATCATTTCTCTTTTTTAAACAGTGTCAAAGAGCCTGAAAGTGTCCAGCAGTTTCTACTTGAGTGGTGCATGCTGTGAGGTGCATTTAACTATTACCCTCCCCTCTCTCACCTGAGCACAGTGCGGAGTGTCCCAGCACACTGCACCAAATAAAAAAAAATCATCACATGACACAAACATGGAAACCAGACAAAACCTGAACTGCAGGGCACTCTAGCTCCAACAGACTTGCCTTTTAACTATGTGCAAAGCCTTTTGAGAACACCAACCAATGACCAGAGAAACTGGATCAAATCTGATGCTCTTATCAACTTTGTTTCAAAGAAACATTTTGTAAACTGGAGCTGAGTGAGCGCATAGAGACTGAATTGTAGATGTTTGCAGAAAGTATTATTAATATGCATGTTTTGTGACGTGTCTCTACCCTGCTGCTGTACCTGTCTCTCTGCACATTTGCTGCTCAGTGCAGTGTGTAGGAACTTCTCTGCAGCCCTGAACACTTGAGGAGGAGCAGGAGAACAGGCACTCACAGTGAATAAACCTTCATGTCTGCAGCTACAACTGCCACTGGCCTGTTCTGAGAGAGGGGAACATTCCCTGCTCAAGGTTTTATCTGTGTCTAAATCATGGCAACAGAAAACTAAACTATTCCATCATGTGGAGGCTGATATATAGGAAACTGAGGTGATCAGAAATCATTTGTCCAGCTTTGAGCTGAGAGCTCCTTCAGTGTGAATTGATTATGCTGTCAGAGGTTAACTCGAACATAGCTTTGTGTCTCTGCTGTCCTATCCTGGGTTGAGTTTCCTTGAGTGCAACACATATTATTGGTGACAGTGAGATTAGTTACAGAGTGAAAAACAAATCCTACTGCTTGGTGCAAGCGGGAACCTCTGGTCTCAAACTATGAAGCCCATGCGGAAGTGTTATAAACTGCAATTCATTGAGAATCCGCTTGAGGCTGGCTGCAGAAACCTGGTTCAAAAACCGGCTTGGCTCTACATAGCTAATTTCTCTATTTCCAAATAAGGACATGATTGAACAAATAGCTGTTGGCTAGGAGGCTCAAAGCCTCTTTACGTCACAGTAAGCCTGGTTGAGTTCCACATTTCCAATATGGCTGCCGCCTTCGATTGGCTTCGAAACAGCGCTCAGGAACAGATGGGTGACGTCACGGATACTACGTCCATTATTTATACAGTCTAAGGGTTGGTGTGATGGTTTATCTTGTCTGAATTAAGCCTTGTTTTGTTTATGACACATACAGCTACACGTGTTTTGTATTGTTAAATGTCTGACATCTACACTGTAGGTGTGCTGCAGGTACTGTTTGCCTGTGTAGCCTGCTCTACATTAATGTAAGTAAGTGACGTCATAAAGACTGCAGCAGCTGTGATTGCTCTGTTCATGAGACACTGCATGTGTACATAATATTTACTGTGCTGTAGTCATATCAGTCGGGTAATATTGCCTAACATTAATTATTGTCTTGCTGTGTTAAATACTTGTTTCTGATTGGTCAAGACCTCTTGACAACAGTGATTAACTCTCAATAGCAAAGAGGACACCATGTCACACATATCAAGTCTGAAGAAAGGAGTTACGGTGCATTGAGTAGATATGACCATCTGGCAAAAAAGGTTACTTTCCAATAGCATCAGCAAACAACATGGGGGATATAAGTTTGAAATGACTCTAAACTTATATGGAGAGCATAAAACGTATGACTGGTGATTCATGGCTGAGCAGTCCCCAGCAGGGAGAAGAAGACTAGAGGAGGAAAATATAACACATATTACTTAGAAGCTGCAGAGTAGGGATGTACATTTTAAGTATTTTCCGTGATCGATCTTTGGAAATGTTAACGATCAATTATCGGTTAATTGATAAAAAAAAACATTATTATTCTTAAGTCAAAAACAATGCCAAATACGTTGTTTTCCCCCTAAATTATATTTTCTACAGCAACAAAATGCATAAAACTGACAGGATTTAATACGGGTACATGTTTGACACGCAGAATATCAACGATCAGGCTAATTAAAATATTCTCCCCGGACATAATCTTATAAAGTGAAGGCTGAGACTACTAACAGAAAATTACTTCAGACTCCCAGTGTCCAGTTTTCTGTCTCCTCGTTCTTATTGAGAAAAATAAACGTGTATTTGATCAGGTGTCAGCCGGGAGCGCAACCGGGTCACTATCAGTCCCGCTGCAGAAAAGCTCAGACGGATCTGATGTTGCTGGTCTGCAAACATAGTGTACCTGAATTTCCCACCTGTCTGTTGCCTTTGTATCCAAAGGTGGGAAATGTCCTGTTTATAGTTGTGAACCTTCGTGTTCGTGTCATTGTTGGCAGCAGTTTTGTATTGATCCTCTTTTAAAAAAGCGCACGGGGAGACCTGACGCGCAGCCGCAGCCGCCAGCAGAGCATCTCCGCTGTGCGCAACACTTTTAACAACTGATTCACATCCAAACATGCTTTAAACTTAAAACACCTCCCTGATAGCTGAGTGTAATATGAGACCACATGATGTTTGTTCAACGTGACGGAAAATTCATAACAAAAATGCGTGTTTCGAGTAATTTCTTAACAATCAATTAATCGATAATCGATTAATTGAGGCCATCCCTACTGCAGAGTGAAAAAGACGTCGATCAAATTGAGGAAAACAGACACAAAGCAATGATAAACCACAACCAGAACATGAGCTTCGGCAGTGTTACAGGATTGGCTGAGGGAGTTACAGGAAACAGGAGCTTATACAGGAGCTGCAGTCATTGTCTGCATATGCCAATGGAAAACAGTAATGTTAAGACTTTGGGACTGAGGCACTACCTTTCTTTAGCTGTAAGAATAAATCATTTTTAAATCAATCAAATCATCTTTAGATCAATAGTGTCAGCTTGTTTTAATTCTTTGTTTGTAGCTGGCTTATAAATGGGAAAATGTATGGTGATAATGCAAAACAGAATCCCAATAGGATGAAACAAGATCAATATGAAGCAGAGGGCTAACCACCAACTAATTACATGTTATCCTTTACTTAGTTCTAAAGTGATAGTCCCAATCATCATTGTCTATGGATAAATGAAAACACACTAACCCCCTGCATTTGGTGGTGTAATGCTTATAAAGGTGGTGTAATGCAGACACCAGCAAATCATCCCAGTGCAGCTTTAACAATGAGCTCAATGACACAGTGTCAGCCAGAGTCCAGTGGGCTCCATCCTGACCTCACCACTAACCGAAATCAAACATCTCTGATTGAACCTCAGAGCTCTGGTGTTTCAGAGTCATGTGATCAGGTCGGACTGATGATTGGATCAAATCTTGACATCAGATATGACATCGGATTAAATCAGATCATTCAGTTCTGGTTCAACTCTGATGTGGATGTGGATAACTTTGATCCACAGAGTCAGGATTATCCTGATCCCAGCAGAGGGCTGGATTAAGGCTAGATTACAGGAATTAAATGTGATAAAATGTATGAGTTACACAATATTTTTACAGTGTGGTAAATATTTTAGAGATTTTTTGATATTTTGATGTTGAATTCTTGAATCTTTACAATTACAGATGACGTGACATTGGGGGGGTATTTTGTTTTCATAAAATTTTAGACCAAACAGCGTCAATCAAACACAAGATATTTAATGAAAGGAGCTTTCAGGTTGTGAGGATTTTGGCGCCCCTGTTGAAAATGTATGTAATTCGTAATCCCATTTAGAGCTTCAGATTCAGTATCTGCAAAAGTCTGCATGTGGATCAGGTTGATTAAGGATTACCTGATCAGAACAGATTAAACCTTCTGAAAGCCCGGGCCCTGGATGTCTGGGGAATGTCAGCGCTGACTCACAGTACGGACAGCTTCATGTGAACTTCTGACATGAGCTGAGGGTTTTTAAATCATACAAGAGCAGACGTATGCATTGATTTACTTCAAATGCACATATTTGAGTCAACAGCAATTACTCTCTCTGTTCTCTTTTGGCCAAAGACACATTTAGATGAGCCGTATAAACTTCACCACTGCTTCAGAGCTGACATTCATGTGTTGATCGATCTGTGGAGGGGTCTGTGTGGGGTTGACTGGGTGAAAGTACTGAACGCTGATTGTTTTGTGTCGACAAACAGAAGAGAGAGAATCTGTTCATTAAATGCACTTTTCCTGACACTCCTCAGCTGTAAATCACTCAGAAGTGTCTTTTATGTCCCACCGTGAACAGCCCAAGAGACTTTGATCTGTAAGATCTGACAGAACCTGGATGAGGGGGAGGTGGTTCAGCTGTGGGTGGATGGAGGATAAGATGCCTGACTGCAACACTCTGAGACTCCTGCACATGTGTGGGATCTGTCCCTCCTCTCCCTGACATTTAATACTTCTCATTACTGTTGGGGTTCAAATAAAGACATTACAAAAATCAGCTGCAGCTGTTCTGAACAAAATTTAATATAAGCAGCAGGTAATTTATTCCAGACTCCTTACTTACATTCTCCCTTAAGCATGTATCTCTCTCTCTCTCTCTCTCTCTCTCTCGCTCGCTCTCTCTCTCTCTCTCTCTCTCTCTCTCTCTCTCTCTCTCTCTCTCTCTCTCTCTCTCTCTCTCTCTCTCTCTCTCTCTCTCTCTCTCTCTCTCTCTCTCTTTGTCAGTCTGTCTATTACTTTTCATTGATCATAATATCCACAGCACTAAAGTGAGTCCAGTGTCCCCCAGTCAGCCCTAACGCTAGATGCAATACTTCTGGTTAAATATCAGTGGTGCAGCACGGCTCCAAGTCTGCGCAGCTCTGATTGAAGTTATGATCTTTAAAACTAGAAGAGCTTCTTATTGTCATCACTGGTGCTGCAGTTTTCTTAGTATCACTCCTGTCTTTAAGCGGACCCCTCAGTGTATTTAGAGCAGCCGCTTTAAGGACTCCGCCTCTCCAGTCTATGCATACAACACACATTTAACCACCAAGTCCTCAGGGTTGAGTGAGGGGCCAGCTTACTGCTACATTGTACATCAATTGCCTCTACTATCTGATCCATTTCAAGGTCCAGCTCACAAAGTAAGTTACAGTAATGATCTAACATCGAAAGCACACCCATGAAGTCATGCAGCTCTCTGCAGTTTGCTCTTGTTTTGCAATCTGACTGGGGAGAGGAGCTGTCTGCAATGCCACCCTCTTCTGTGTGGAGCTCAAATCTCATCAAACACACAGATGATGAGCTGGAGGGGGAAGAGGGCAGATTTTATGAGTTTATTCTGATGTGGAGTCTCTGTAGATGTGATTCAAGTTTTAGTATTAAAGCTTCCCTACAACTGCGGTCAGGTAATCACTCTCTCATACCTGCTGTGTATAACAGCTATACAGAGGAAGTTACTATAATGGAGAAAGTGAGTCCATATTTGCTGCAGTATAGCCATTGACTGCTATTAAAGGGCCTCCATCTCCTCTTATTGTGAGATGTGAGGCCAATAGATGGCCTCAATGGTTGCTGACACATCCAGCTGGTGAAGCCAAGACAAGTACAGAGTGATCTGGCCACAGCAGAACAGACTCTTGTGGGGGTTTGAATCAGACACTCACAGTTATAGAAAGCTCAGTGACTCTTGTGTGAGTGTTTGTTTCCTCTCACCTCTCCTCCTCTGCTCTGATAATCCAGTGCACAGAACGCTGCAGGATCCTCATTGGTCAACAGAGCTGTCAATCATGATGTTAAACCCGTTTTTATAACTTCAACACTTAGAAATAAGTCATCCTGACAGGAGCTAACTATAATGACAGAAACCATGTTTGAGGAACAATTATTTGATGTGTATCTTGATGTTAAAGTTTGAACCATGCACCATCTGTTAACATGGAGGAGGCAACTTTATACCCTCTACTGTGGCCAGACTCCAGGGGCTGCTGTGAAATTTCTGTGATAGTTGTTACCCTGTCCATGTTTTAAACGGTCATGGGTTGACAACATCTGGTTATAATGATTATGGTGTTAAAGAAATATTTAGAGACTTGGTTTTTTAGACATTCTGTTTTTAGGTTGCACAAAAGTGATATGATCACCTGATAGTCTGAGCATATCACTTCTGAGAATCCCTGCCCAATAGTTTTCACCAACTCAGTGGAACTGTCTCTCCAGCTGTGTGTCTGTTACCCCCGTGTCAATGAATTTGGGACTTTTTTTGCAACACATAGAAAAAGGAACAGTTTTGTTTCATTTTTAAAACCGATTTACAGACAGGTGCCTCCCATGCTGTACTCTCACAATGAGCTTTCAGGTGTTGCACTGAGAGGACACTGTGGCATGTGCTTCAAAGAGTTAATGTGAAAACACAGAGACTGGAGCAGAAAGCCTCAGTGAACAGAGAGGTAAAAACCTCCTGAATGACATCTCTGAGTGGGGTTCAGGTTTTGTTGAACCAGCTTACTAGAGAAAAACTTTGTAGAAGTAACCTTAAAAAGGGTTATAGTCTTGTGAGGAGGTTTGAGGGTTATAGTCTTGTGAGGAGGTTTGAGGTAAGATGAGCAATAAATGGTATATAGAGATGTTCAGAATAAATGTTGTCTTGTTGTGTTGATGAAATCAGACATGGAATAAAAGGTCAAGAATTGACTGATTGTAACACGTCTGTCCTCAAGTGTTGATCATGATCAAGAGCATGCTGTAAGATTCCACTTTAGCCTGCTTCAGTCAGAGCTGGGCTCACCCACACCTTCACATGTTTACCTTTCATTACATCTGCTGCAGCCAGGGCAGCCACACACACACACACACACACACACACACACACACACACACACACACACACACACACACACACACACACACACACAAACATACACACACATTCTTTAAAACATAGCTTAATACTGCTCCCCCTCCTGACTACACCCACACATCCACCAAACCAATCCCATACTACCAAGCTCAAACACACACACACACACACACACATGCACACACACACACGCAAACACACAAACACACACACACAAACACACACAGTATACACACACGATCAACTGCTTATCTGAAATGTGAGTAGCAGTGTAACTGAAAACATGTTTGGTTAACGTGCTCTGAGGTTCAGGAATTCATTTTTCAACATCCCCCCTCCACACACACACACACACACACACACACTAACATGCATTCCTCTTGGCGTCCTTATCTTAGCAGATGGATCAGGGGTGCGGTGGTCTGGACCCTGTCCTCCTGACACTGGGGAGACAGCAGGACAGGAACTGGGCTCTGCAGGGTGGGAGGGGTCTCCCCGAGGCCCTGCATTTACTGCACGCTCAAAGGAATAACCATCCATGTGATAGTTTACACAAGACACCTTGAAGTGGAAGTGAAAGCAACACGCAGCTAAACAGGACGTGTTGTGAGGTAAACAGACACACTGTTGTTGTGTGGCGACACAAATCAGATCTGTGTCTGAGTGTAAATGTTTGATCTAGAACAGACTGTAAGCTGCTCTTGCACACAGATATCTGTTTATAGAAGTAAATAAATAGTCATCAGATTACCAGGAGCCGGGATGTCATTACGATAGATTGTGTTCCACCTGCTTTTGCTCTTCGTATAGACTGTTTTTCCTGTGTGGCACCTGATTGGTCAATACTACTCAAACTACAAACGGACCACAAACAGGAATACTTCTCTGTTCTCAAAGTACAGATTGAGCATTTGCACATGAACACAAATAAAGATTACAAAAGAAACAATCACGTAGAACCTGGAGGATTCCTTTTGTTATGTGCATGATCTCATCTCACAGCCTGACTCCTGCACTAAACAGCACTGCACTGCACACGTTACTGTACAACAGGCAGAACTTACACATGGAGGCCAGTACAACACATGCTGTAAACTGGCACAAAGGAGGAATACCCACCCTGTAACACACCTACTAGCATGGGCAACTCTCCCCCACCCAACCAGATACACACATGCACACCCACACACATACATGTACAGACACACACACACACATACAGAGGGGCTGATCTGGTGTTTCAGCAGGAGAAAGGAGAGGAGGAGAGATTGAAATGGTCAGACTAAGCTCTCCTTCCTCCCTCAATCACTTCCTACCTCATCACACTCCCTCATCTCAGAAACAGTTTTAAAATAGACTTGTTACTTTAACAGTTAAGGAAAAAACATTAAAAAAAATCTCCAATATCATAAAGTTCAACCTCTCAAATTTCCGTCATATAAGACCTTTTCTCACTTCAAGGTCAGCAAAAGCCTATATGGACGCTATGATATTTTCTCATATCACCTATTGTTTTACACCTTGGTCACACACAACAGCCAGCACTTTACAACCCATCGAGTCTCTCTTTAAGAAGACCATCAACATTTTAGACAGGAAACCTCTCAACTTCCATTATTGCAATATAGTCAGGAAGTATAATATTTTAAACATTGAACATTTTCAAACCTACACTGACATCTTTCTTGTTTTTAATGTTTTAAATCATTGCTCAAATTTATAAAAAACAAAACAAACAACACAATATGATAAATACTAGAGCACAAAGTAGATGAGACTGTGATGCAATGAGATGAAAAACCAAATTCAGCCAAATGGTAGAGTCTGTCAGAGGCACATAGTCCTGGAATAAACTACCAGCTCACATTAGGGAGCTTGATAACTACTGTACCTTTAAAAAAACAGTTAAACATTGGTTTAAAACAAACCAGTCATGAACACGTGAATAATCTGTTTTCTCACTTGATGCCCGTTCCCGGGGGCTTTGGCCTCACCTTCCATCCTGTTTTTATAATGTCACAAACGTTTTGTATGTAAAAGTCAGTTTGCGTAGTGTCCTGTTAACTTTTGTGTGACATCCTGTAGTTTTAAAACTTGTTCTTTTATGTTTTATGTAAGTATCTGCCTAAGGACTATGAATGAAATGTATCTATTGTGCTAATTCCGGTATATTTACATGTAGGCACACTGTTGAAATGTTGATTAATGTGCATTGTCCTAATCATATAAACTCAAATTAAATTAAATTTAACAGTAATGCCGTTTAGAGAAATAATTTCTTATTTTTTATTTGTATATGTCATGGTGCAATGCTTTCCCGACATAAAGATCAACTTCATCCTGAACACATGAACGAGAACACAGAGTGAATCTGTTTCGCTTGTGTGTCCACCAGGTCATATGACACAGGACGGACATAACCTGAAGTAAACTGGGTAAGAGACGTGTGAAGACAGACAGAGAGGGAAACTGGAGCATGGAGAAGAGGCGTCTAAGGGATGAGATTTCTGTGAGTGACAGGGAGAACTTGGAGCCACATGGATGAAAGTAAAGCAGTCATCATCACGGCCGAAGACAGAGCAAAGAGACATTCCCCGTCAAAGTGATTTACAAATTGAAGCGAATGTTTATTATTTGACTCTGATGTTCTATGATTTAAAATGAGAATGATTTCAGTTCTGTGGTCTCCAAATATGAGCTTAGCTTCAGTTAGCTTAGCACACAAACTGCAGATGTCCTTCAGAAGGACACTTTGTACTCTTAGACTGAACCATAAACACTCACGTTACAGTACCACAAACAAGTCTTTTTGACACAAGTATATGTACTTCTACTGTTTGCCTCCTTTGCATGAACCCCAGTGAGATAAAAGCTCTGGAGGTATGACTTTCTGTGTGGCGTTCACTGCTGACACACCTTTCACCACCTCAGAAGATTTACTGATGCACAGCAGAGACACTGAGATGACTCTGTCCAGCCAAAGAGACAAATTGGAGCAGATAACCTGAAACTCTGCCATGTGGGCACATTATTCAGAGATACAAGAGAGAGAAGAAAAGATGAAGGATTGCATAAAAATGAGTGCGTCATTAAAAGTCCATGTTTACTGTTTAGGCTCTAATCTTCTCATTAGTTCCACCTTCTCCTCTCAACTTAATCTCTCCCTGTCCTCGATCCTTTCCTCACTTCCTCCTGTGATTAAGTGCATACCTGATCTATTTTCATTAAACTCAGAGGGCGGGAGGGGGGCAGGTCTATTGAAGCACTTAGAGTATTATAGTACTTGGACTGTAATCAATGCATCAGGCCTTTTAGCTGCAGACAACACTTTAGAGTCTAAAGTAAATGGATTTTCCTTCAGCAGCAGGAAGAGACACGTCCTCACTCGGCTTCAGGGTGACCAGCTCTCTGCAGCGCTCAGAGAAGAGGGAGAGGAGGAGAACAGATGAGGATGAAGAGGACATGTGAGGGGACATCATGGGATCAGACAGAGCTACGTGAAAGTGAATCTGTCACTTCAGATGAGAAAGATTTGTGTTATTTGAACTGTGCAGAGTTAACTTTAATCAAAAGAACCAGGATCAAAACAAATGTTGATTCAAGCTGACGCTGCAGAGTCTAAAAGAAGAGAGAAAAAACAGATAAATCATAAAAGTTAAATGAGAGTAAGGACTTAGAATAAGGAGATCAGAGGGAGGAGAGAGAGAGAGTAGGAGAGGGAGAACAAACAAACCAGAGGAGTCCCAGAAACACAATCCATCAGCAGAGAGAGGAGGGGCAGTGAACGCATCACCATCTCTCTTCTTCTATTCGGCTGCAGACGCTCCCTGAACTCACACCAACAGAGAGAGAGAGAGAGTGTGTGTGTGTGTGCGTGTCAACATGAGTTAATATCAACAGTTCACTGTGCTGGATCAGCAGGATGAGGCTGGGCCATTTGTCAGTCTGACAAAAAAAACAGCCTCTGGGGTCAAAGGTCATCAGTGTGACAGAGTCCATGTGTATCAGAGATGTGGCCAGCAGAACAGGACTCACATGATTCACATGATTTGCTCTGTATATCTAATCACACATCTATAAATCTGCTTTATGTCTGAGCTGAACTTCTGAATCAGTCACGCCTGTGCCTCTGAAACTGGAGGAGCTCCGCCCCCTCAGCAGGCGTCAGTGAGCGTGCAGAATGGACAGCAGCCTGTGGTCTCTCTTAGGGTCAGACCAGAACCCAAACTGCATGAAAGGCTCAAACATCCACCACATAGACTTAATGAGCTGACCAGGAAGCTCTCAGAGCATCCTCAGCCTGGACAGACGCTCCCAGCACAGACACTCAGGCTCTTCTGCTCTGCTGCAGCAGCTTTCTATTAAAATGTTTTTATATTCACCACTATGTTACACACAACTCCAGTGAGCTTCTCCTGTAAGAGACTACAGCCTCACATGTATTTACTTCTGTAAATTCATATGTTCACATGTACTGTTTCAAGCTGAGCGATGTGCACAACACAGCTGCACAACATTGCTACAAACTCACACTACCATATTTCTTTCTTTGTGATATGAAAAAACTACGGACATTGCACAAGATGAATGCTGTGTTGTTATTTTCTTATATATACAATTAAAAATTAATCATCATATTTTAATTATCCGGGTCTCTTTTCTGCTGACAAAACAAAACCACTGATTCTCCCCCCACTGTGCTCAGCAGGAAGAGAGGGAGAGAGAGACTCCTTGAGCAACAAACTGGATAAACCTAACCAGTAAAACTGTGATGTTCTAATTCAATGTCATCAGTCTTTTCAAATGATTGTTAAATTAGTGTCCAGCTCAAATAACGCTGTACTGCACCTGTGCTGCAGATGTAGCTGTTAAAGTCAGCACTTTGTCTGCTCTGTTGTTACCACAGCGTAACCAGCACCAGGACAATGTGTTGCAGAATTAACATGCTCTAAACATCTGCTTAGCATCACTGAGTGTCAGCCTGGGATTTTCAGTGACAGCAGCAGCATCCCTGCATGTTTACAAGCAGAGAACATACATATTCTGAACGCACAGCAGTCAGTTCACTCAGCTCTGATGAAGACATGCACTGATGTGACGTCAGATGGGCATTTTGAAAAAGGGAGGAAGATAACATACTGGAGTGTTTTTGTTTTTGTTTTTGTTTTTCGTAATGCAACAAAGAGCAGCTACATAACAGTGAACAGTTAATGCCTCTCTGTCACATCTCTTGCCATGCAACTCCTGCACATGTGCTGGTAAAAAAATATAACTGGATCCCTGAAATCTGGCCTACACTGACAGGATTTTTCACAATCCAAACAGATGCTGATAATGTGAGAGACCCATATACTGTATAAATAATGGACGTAGTATCCGTGATGTCACCCATCTGTTCCTGAGCACTGTTTTGAAGCCAATTGTCGGCGGCAGCCATGTTGGAAATGCTGAACTCAACCAGGCAGAGTGGGACGTAAAGAGGCGGAGTTTGAGCCTCCGAGCCAACAGCTATGCGATCCCCACTGGGAGTCCAGTCAGTCATGTCCTTATTTGGGCAAAAACTTGTAATCTTAATATCTTCTGAAATTCGCCTTGGAAAAAAATTCACCCCCTGTACAGTGTGTGCCGATTGAGAGATTGGCTACGTAGGGCCAAGCCGTTTTTTGAACCAGACTGTAAACATGTTTATTTCTGCTGAAAAGATCGTCTTTTTGGAATTTGTGCCTGAATGGTTTCCAGTGTTTCTGCAGCCAGCCTCAAGCGGATTCTCAATGTATTGTCATTTATAACACTTTCATAACCCACACATGAGCACAGATAATGACAGATTTAATACTTGTGTATTTGAAGCATATGAAAAGCAACATGATGACCAACAGCACTTCACACATAACAGATTAATTCACCAAAAACCAGAATCCACGCTCCCTGGATGTCAAGCTAAACACTTCTAGCTGTTCAGCTACCTGGTACATCCATTGTGGTAGCCATTTCTGTTCAGCTCCACTTCTTGCCACTTTGATTCTTGTATGTCTCACAGGACATGTGTAAACACAAATAAACAAGCAGGTCCTCCATTTCTGACCTACAGTACATCTAAGTTTATGCTTCGTGTTTGTTATTAGCCTCGTGGCTGTGTTTGCTGTGCTTTCTTCTTCATGTAGCCTGCTTCCTGATTGGCTGTTGTTCTGTTCCAAATGATAATCCACAGGGTAGCTGGTAGTGAACATTGAACATGTTAAATTATGGTTATGTTTATTTACAATTTAAAATTGGTGTGGTCATTTTTCTTTAAACCAGATCAAGGGAAGTCAAATCTTTTCCACACACCACAGGAAAACCTGACAGGATAACCTTCAGAGCCATCAGATGATCAGGACTGAGTCGGTGTTAATTTCATTTTTTATCATAATCCAGCGATTACTATTAGTTCACCACACCATCCCGTGTTTCATAACTGTCAGCCAATCTTCAATCTTTAAATAAACTTTTTACAAAGATCCTAACAGTTAGCGTCAATCACACCACACATGTGATCAGTTCATTCACACAGAATCAATCCAGCATGCTTAGTGCAAAAGTGATCCTCTTTAGGATCTCTTAAGGCCTCTTCAAGCTTACATATGAGATCATAACTAATACAGTCATGAAATAATCATGTTGTACAGAGAAAATATGTGCAAATAATCAGGCTGCAGCTCTGGGAGAGTATGACATGTCTTTGACTCGTGATTCATTTCTAGTAATACTCCAATAGCATGTTCGTTACAGTGTCTTTGTGTAGCACTGGGCAGGGAGGGGAAGGGGGGAGCAGGAGCCTGGAGACAGGCAGGGATGTCTCACAGTCACCCCTGTGGATGAACTGCCCTTAACCCCATCCCCCACTAACACACACACACACACACACACACACACACACACACACACACACACACACACACACACACACACACACACACACACACACACCCCTTTCAGCTCTCTTTCACTGCAGTTAAATTCCCACATTCATAAGCGTTCCCATTCCTCAGACTTCTCCTCTCTGTCCTTCATTCTCCAAATATCATTGCTATCATTGTCCCACCTTCTTTGATTACTGTCGATGTGTTGGTTGGTACACTCATGAGAGAGGACCTCCAAAAGATGCTTTAATGAACGTCTGTAACATCAGACCACAGCACTCTACTCTACGCTCAAAGTGAGACATTACTCCTTCCAGCAACTCTTTAGTCTAAAATCTAACTTCCAGAGGGCTTTAATGATGAAGCTATGTTTTTCACTTGTGGTAACTTCTCTCCAGCTTAGCAGGGACATGATCTTTATCACACTCTACGTCAACATTCATCAAGCTACATTATTCAATCCCAGGCCACTGACCAATCAACACTTCACAGGGATATTTCATAGGTATACTGCAGGTAATTCATAGGTTTGGTTTGTCTGTGATAGGCTGGAAGTCTAGATGATGGATGGATGGATGGATGGAGATTCAGTTTGTAGAGCACTTGACACTGAGTCTGCACCAAGTTCACCTTTGTTACAAAGTTTTTGTGCAGTGGGAGCCGGAGACTGAATGACCTGTTGCAGAGGAGGTCAAGTATAAAGAAACAGAGAGCCAAATTTCTTGTTTTGCAGTTTTGTGGAGCTGTGGACGCAAATATGATTGAAAGGTCTATGTGGATGTGGACAGGGAGTCAGGAGTGGTGGGTCTGCAATGTTAATAGTTTCACAGAGACAGAGTTTATTCAAAACCTCCGGATGTCGAGGGCAACTTTCAATTACATCATCTGTCAGCGGCTCTCCCCAAGACTCCTTCGGCAGGACACTCAATTGAGGCGCTCCATCGATGCTATCCTCCATTTTCGCAAGGCTACCGCTGCGCAGAATTGTGACGTGTGTCGCTATAAAGTGGTGTGAAAGTATCAAATGCGCATCAAATCCCCCTTGGCTGTTCACACTGAGGTCGCATTGAAAAAAATCAGATCTGTATCTGATTCAGGACCACATATGGAAGTGGTCTAAATCTGATTTGATAAAATTTAGATTTGGGCCAGATTTGAGTGTTCACGCTGCCCCTAAAAAAACCTGACCTGGTCACTTGACCCCCAAAAAATCGGATTTTGGCCACTTATGCCTGCAGTGTGAACATAGCAGCTCTCAGCCCTTTATTGCATGTATTCCGTCTGTATTGTATCCTCACTCCTCTATGGAATAAAAGCAGAGCTAATAGAAAGTTTCCTGTTGACCCTCTCACTCCTCAAATTTACTCGCCAGCATCCTGATGTATTCATTTCAGCATCCTTCCAGCCTGTGTCATCAAATCTCAGTCAATGTGTTTATTTTGGATTTATAGCACTGTAGTGTGACAGATTTCACCCAATTTTAGTGTGACAGTTCAATACAGTGAAACTGAGACTCAGTGAAGACAGATGCACAGGCGCTCCCCAGCTGAAACAGAACCCAAGTAGTTGATATCCATCAGGGGAATCCTGGTACTGATCCTGGCTAACAGCTCATCAAACTGGCACTGGTCACCTTCAAGTAGCTGGAAGCAGCAGTAGAGTTCATCCAGACACAGTTCATGGAGGAGGAGGGGACATAAACCCAGCTGATAGAGAGGTCAGGTGATGATGTGTTCGGCCAACTTGAACAAACAAACGCATCATTCATATGTTCTTTAAAGTCACTCCAGATAGCTGCATCTTATCTTCATCTGATTCATCCTCACTCACATCACTGTCAGTTTATCGCCACACAAATGATAACAGGCCTGTGGCAACTACAGCACATGAGCATACCAGCATGAAAATAAACAATTTGTTGTGTTTTAAGCTATTGCAGCAGAAAAGATGTCCACTTGTTGTGTAAAGTGAGTTATAAGAGCCTGACAGTCAGAGCTGAGGGCACAGAGGAGGAGAACAGAGGAGGAGTTTACAACTAGCTGACAGCCTTTAAACAGTCTCTGATCATGATGGATGTATACTAAGAGGAACTTTGTCTCTGTCACAGTCACACACACACACACGATACGTCACACACACACACACACACACACACACACACACACACACACACACACACACAAATACGCACAAACACACCTCTCATTGGGGAGACAAAACTGTGTGTGACTGTTTGACTGAACTCCTGTGAGCTCTGCTGTTCATCGATCTGTCCTATCAGGAGACTTGAGAGGAGCAGCCGCTCAAAATCCAGAGTTTTATAACGAGGATAGCAGTGACATGTCAGAGCCGAACTGACATCACCATCATCACTGTCATCATCACCACTGCTGTCCCCCCGCCGCCACAGCACTTAGTCACAGCCCCGTCAATGTCTTGTCACGCAACCAAGAAGGATTCGCCCTTGGTCAGTCAGAGGTCAGTGTGATGGGTGTGTGTGTGTCTGTGTGTCTGTGTGTTTGTGTGTGTGTGTGTATTTGTGTGCGTGTGCGTGTGCGTGTGCGTGTGTGTGTGTGTGTGTGTGTGTGTGTGTGTGTGTGTTCTTCCATTCTTCCATGAGGAGCCAGGTTGTCTCTCTCTAACCTGAGCTGTGTACAGATGGGATAGAATAGGTCAGGTGAACCTAAACATTTTAATAACACCCTGAACGACAAAGCACAGCCACAGTGCATATTACATTTCCACCCACACTGCACACAGCATGCTCTTAACAAGCTGACACCAGCATTATTGTTGATCTGAATAAATCTGTGATATTTTGCATATTTTATTATTCTGAACCAGGACACATCTTTATATTTGCACTTTGATTTCCATCTCCCCACCACGGCGTGTGTTAGCACGGTGAAGCTGGTGAAAAATCTGGCATCTACACTCACTTGTCTCCCTGCTCGTTACATTGAGTGGCTCACAGTCGAATGTGTGTATAATATTTTTTAAAAGGTACCTCATTAGGCATTAGACTTAAAATCATCAAATGAAATCATGAAAGATAAAAAGAGTGGTGTCATTCTGATAATTAACTTTATCATCTTTTTTGGATCAGTGCAGTGATGACCCACAGAGTGGCCTGACTTCCCCCCAGTTTAGCGCCCTTACTATTGTTTGGCCCGATTCCTGACAGCCGGTCTATCACTGATTTAGAGGGAGCCTCCCAAAGAGGACAGCACCTGACTGCAGTGCTGCCAGATTTCTGTGTATGATGACCCCTGAGTGCTGAGATGAAACTTGTTTTTTGTCTGAGTAAGCAGCTGACTAGCTCCTTTGTCTCTGGAGGCAAAAGCATGTCTGTCATATAAGATTGCCCCTGGATAATAAGAGAAATATAAAAGAGCAGTCCCTGCAGCATGCATGGATGTACTATATCTGTTATGAAAGCCATACTCTGTCTCTGTCAGTTCAGTGTATTTTAGAGTGAAAACTCCGAACACTCTTCTGTGTACATCTCTGTTTTATCATGCAAGGCATTCAAACTCTCCTGAAGCCATCTAACACGTGAAGACAATCGCTGCCTTATCATTACACAACATGTCAAGTAAGTTGTTTGAACACCAGTAGCTCTATGATGGAGCTCCATAAAAGTGAACACAGGCCCTGAGAATGTCTGTTATTTGATTGTGCATTTCCATCTTTTATTACATCCACACTCAATCAAGATGACCTAACTTCTGCTCAGCACACCGCAAATATCTTACAATCATGTAGCACTCAGTCTGCAGTGCTGCCTGGACTAACGGAGCAGAGGATGAAGTTCTCTGTCAGTGTGAATAATGTCAGATAGTGTGTGTGGGGGGTGCTGCTCAAGGAGTCATCTGACATTGGCACAGTGGGTGGTGTGTTCATGCGCGGGTAGACATGAAGACACTCACCTCAGAGCATCTTAATGATGTGGCAACACGCCCTGTCCCCGCCTCCACATCCACGCAGCATAATAAGCTATAATGTACATGATTCACCTTCTGATCAGAAATAAACTCTATTCTTCCAGCTCACAGTGATATGTTTGACCAAAGCACTATTCCCACAGGATACGTGTTAGCTGGGGACCTCTGGTAATTTGTAAATTACCCCCTGACGTCAGCGTTTGGTGCGGTGTATTCAAACTGGATAAGCAAAGTATGTAATTTACTTGAATTTACTGACATTGTCTCTGGGGGCAACATCATAAAATAAAGAGGACATTCACATCTAGTAAACTTCCACAAAGAACGTGCGTTAGAAGCACATAAAAGAACTTCATGTCATGTCATATAAAGTTTATAAGCTGCCATGCAATAAAGACATTTTTCATGAGCCCAACATATTGATTGTTTATTATCCAAAGTGTCCTTGATGATTTTGAAGTTGCCAAATAAAGCGCTGTGCTCTTTTAATAATTAAATATCAAAAAGGCATCTGGGAGCAGCTTCTGTTATGCAGACGACATTGTCCTAATGTACACATACAGTATAAGCTCTACAAAGGCAATGAACCTGTTTGAAAGATAGAAAGTGTTCCTTACTGCATGCTGCAGAACATGTCATCCATCTAATCGACCTCCAATAACTGGATCATTGGATGGATTTAAGTTTGCTCTTGTTGCAAACAAGTCTCCATACTTTGTAGTGAAATGATCTGACTGAATCTGCACACAAACTGCTTTTTTTTACAATGTCCAACACAGCCTCAATTATTTTTGACGAGACATGGGGCAAAAAATTATATATATTATTTCACAGTTTGAAATACTGCTATTGTATCAAACCACTACAGCCCTTACTGAATAAATACTCATATAATCTGTGTTTGAATGTTCATCTCCCTCTTGTTTGGATGTAACCACACCTGCAGTCACATACTGTACAGCACAGAGCAGCCTGCTGGTGTGTAAAATGTTGAGACATTCAGCTGACAAAGACCCTGATAGTGAAGTAATATAGTCATAATTAGATAATAGTTTTGTGTTATGGAGTATGTGTTTTCAGGCCTCGCCTTTTTGCACTGATGTCTGACCTTTCCTCTTTATGGTTGGGGCTCAGCAGGACGCCTCCTGCTAGCTGAAGGCGACGGCATATTGTCCCCCCTTCCCCCTCCTTCTCCTCCTCCGTCCCTGTTGCAATCCTTCTTCCCTTCCTCCTGCTTCTCTCTGGCACCGCGCTGAGTTATAGGCCCATAAATCGTTCCGTTTCCAAGTCTCAGCATTTCTCGCTCGGTCCGCTGACCCTGCTTTATTACCACGTGCCCCCGCCAGTAAATTTGATCAGCGGCCAGTCGACCCATGTATGATTTATCCCTCACCTCCAGGAAGGATCAATCTAACGCCTTTCAATGATTCAATAACGGGCCGTTCTCCAGAGGAAAGGAGGTATCAGTGTTATTAAAAAAAAAAAGAAGGGGTCTGATATTCAGAAATCTATCTTAAATATGCACACCTCTCTCTGGTTCTAACTCAAACAAACACACACATACAGAAACACACATATTCTTACATTCATTCTTTTGTTGCATATTTTCCGTGCGTGCCCAGAAGTTGAAACTGAACCAGAAGTCACGCTTGATGCTGCAATGCAGTCTGGGAGGTGGGGACACCAAGACAGGAGAGAGAGAATGAGGAAGAAGAGGAGTGTGCGTGTCCATGTATGTGTGTGTGTGTGTGTGTGTGTGTGTGTGTGTGTGTGTGTGTGTGTGTGTGTGTGTGTGTGTGTGTGTGTGTGTGTGTGTGACAGACGATGGTGTTTGACACATAAAGCGATGTGACTGTGTGCCAGGTCAGCTGGATTCTGCTGTCTGTAGCAGCACAGGACAAAAGCAAAATAGTTGTGTACGTGTGTGTATGTGTGTATGTGTGTGTTCAGTTTCTGTTTGTACTAACAGAAACGCTTTAGTCCAACAGTCACATAATCCTCTGTAGCACTGATTTTTATTCACGATCTTATGTCACCAGATTGAGTGTGATGAAGTGTGAGTGTCCACACAAGCTACGTTTTCCATGAAGAAGTTGATCGCTGTGGAGCGCTGTGTTGCGAACACGACTGCAGACGATCAGTTTGAGTCAAACTGCCCAGCCATCCTATTTCTATTTACATATTGACACGTGACTTAACTAACGTGCACTTGACGTACCTATACTAGTGAATAGCATTGGCTGTTACTACTGCCCATCACACAGTCCTCAAGTCTGTAAATGACAACATACATTAAAGATCACTATCTCCTATTTGAGAGCACATTTATCATGTCAATCAGTAGAGTGAACCTTCTACTCACATATGACGATGCTGATCTCTTCTGTTACATGAACTTAACTGATATCGTGTGTACAGCGGAGTAGAGGTGCACAATAACTTGTTATAGAGGAGAATTTGGAACTTAGATCAGGGGAGAGTGGGACAGGTTGAGCCAATGGGTAAGTGGATCATCCCGTATCTAGATCACTGTATTTTTTTGTCAGTTAACCATACTCTGAGATACCACACGTTATTTCTGTTCAGCTTGTTCAAGAATCTGCTACAACATGAGTCAGTAGTAGTGCAACGGATCATCGTTGATCCGTGATCCATACGGATGCCTCTCCCCAGTTCGGCGTGGACGTGGTCCGCGGATTGGTTGATGAAAAAAAAAAAAGTTGCGCGTGTTCACGTGATGACCGCATGTTCAATCCACACTCACTCGTCAAGCGCAGCGGTCGTCATGGCAAGTGAAGGAGCAGAGGAACTTGAAAAAACTCCTGCATCTTGTAAGTCACATGTATGGGAGCATTTTGGTTTCCCTGTGAAATACAGTGAATGCTGAATGTGCTTTAGCCACGTTATGAAATTCCGTCGCGCACCCACTAGACCAGAGACTCTTAATAGGTGGCCCGCGGTCCGCAACCGGCCGCCTATTTGTGGCCCCCGAACTGTTATTCCTTCACTCTGTGTTTTGGTGGAATGAATGGAGTGAAACTTTTGAAGTTCCTCTGCTCCTTCACTTGCCATGCCATGAAATGCAGTGAATGAGGCAGGACTGGGCCCACAGATAGGGTGCTTTGCACATGCAGTCAATTTTGAGTTGAATGTTGTTTTTATTTAATGAGCAAAAGTTTAAAAGTTTTACAAAATAAATGGAGGACAAAGTTATATTTGTCTTGTCTTCTTTCTTTTTCTTAAATTTTTTTTTGCTCATCCGCAAAATGTTCCTATCCGTGACTCAAGTCCGTGATATGATCCTAACCGTGAGTTTTTGATCCGTTGCACCCCTATGAGTCAGTGAAGATTTCTACGCTGGCACAAAATGTGAACATTCCCAGGTTGTTGTGCAGTGAATAATCGATTATATTAGGCTCTAGTTAATTTATTTTCTGTGTGTTCTCAGTTCAGATTTGAGTGGATATGATTACTTAAAAGATTTGAGCTCTGACTCGTAGTGATGCTTAACACTGCTGTTTTTAATACTTGCCAAAACATAAGAGTCACACTGGTTTGAACAGCCCGTGGGAATTATACGAGTCGCTCCCTTCTTGCTTGTTTTCGCTGTGAACCTCTCTCATCTTAGAGGACGCCGTGTCTACATTTATCAGACTACATTTATTTCCTCTCACTGTGTCAGTCCTCTCAGCTGGCTCATCTGTGTGCGTATTTCTACACGCTCATGACCCTGATGTCTGTAAAAGATTTGACTGGCTCATCAGCACGTGTGATGATTGTCAACAAACACATTGGTCAGTGACTTTCTTCGGCTGCTAAAACTGTTACCATTAAAAAAACGTAAAGGGATAAAATGCTACAGCATTAAGAAACGTAAAAAAGTAAAGATGTTGAACAAGAGGGACCAAAGACAGCGCCCCCTGCTGTCTAAAAAGGGTTTCAATATTCATTTTTCGTCCCCCTGATTTGACTCAGCCCTTAATGTGCACTGATTTTTAGAATATGCTTAAACCTAATCAAAAGCAACCCTTATAAAATAGCTTAAACTGTACTTTAGAGAGGCTCCTCTTGTGGGCAGGTTCTTCTCCACCCTCTTCTCTCTGTCACTCCATCACTCTGTCTGTAGCTTACTAACTTTGTAAAGTCGAAACTGAGGTTCGGCTCATCGGAAACTTTGCTGCCATTTCACTCTTTGAATAAGGTGACATTGAATTCCCATCACAGTTTACCAAACACTTTCCTCTCACTGAAGTCCCAGCATGCATTGCTGTAACTCTGGTGGTAAATCTCCTGCAGATGGAGTGTGACTCTCAAGAGAGCAGAGTGTGTTTGGACTGAGGCTCTGCAGGACGCTGCTGCACCTTTAAACACCATCACAATGAGGCTGCAGCCGTCAGGTTAATGCTCTGCATCCATCAGAGAGAGCACAGCATTCTGCTGCTGTCAGCATACACACACATGCACACACGCACACACGCACACACCCACACACACACGTACACGTACACACACACACACACACACACACACACACACACACACACACACACATGGCCGTAGATCAGAGGCATCCTAGCTGCTTTTCTGTCCCAGCAGAGACATTGATCAGAACAGACAATATTCACAGAATTAAATATAACATAAACATAAACACACACACACACACACACACACACACACACACACAAACACAAAGAGCTGCATTGTGAGGAGCTCCTGATCTGAGGGAAACACGGGTTGATTTTCTACTTGACTGATTTTTTGTTATCGTTATGCATCATTATCTCCATACAGATGGGGTTTGGTTTTCTTTTCCCTGTTTTGAGCTGCTGTAAATAATAAAATGTGATACGTTTTTATCACAATAATAATCTTTCTGACATATACTCAGTCTTCTCTTATATACACCTGCAGACCCCTGTGTTTATACCACCGCAGATTCAAACTGTATCCTTCACTAACACTGAGAGGATACATGGAGATCTACTGCATTATGTATAGAATAATGTACAATGAACTGGGGGTTTATGCAAATAAGAAACAACATGGTTACAACATGAGCTTATTTGTTTGTTATAATTCATATTAAACTAAACATTTCCATTGAAGGTAATATCAGACAACTGGACTTCTGCAGGAATATTTATGTTGACACCTCTGTCCTCGTTCTGCGCAAGCACTCCACATTCACCAAAAAAATAAACTGAGCCCTTATCTCAAAATTATGCGATCAGGATTTCAAAGTTTCGTATTTAAATTGATGTGATCATTATTAAGAGATTATTTTGTATTATTATTGTAGATTTAAAGCAGAAAGATCCTCTAAGTCTGTTTGGGTTCAGTTAATCCTGATTAACTCCATCAGACCTGGATGCTTAGCGCAAAAAAGAGCTGTGGGGTCAGTCAGTATACATCCACAGGGTCAGTGGTGTAGATTGGGGCCAGCAGAGAGGATGTGGTCATTCCAGGGTTTACTTCAGTACTCCATCCTGAGCCATCAGTGGTATTCAGACCACTTCCTGTGAACTGCTGCATCCCAAAGAGGACACTGTCCAGACTTAGAAGTAAAATGTGCTCACTGTGCTGCCACAAGATAAATCTGAATTTAAAGTGTGTGGAAAATTAAATTATTATTTAGAATGAACACCAACTACTCTGAGGTTTCCTCTAAGGCTTTGCATTTTCATACAGTCTGTGCAACCTCAGCAGAAAGCTTCTGAAAGTCAAATTTTAATAAGTGATAATCTACATAACAGGAAACAATTATTCTTTATCATTCTCTCAAATATTGCCTAATCATACACAATTTGGACTGTAGAAACGTTTACTACTATTTCTTACTGCGTTTGTTCATCTTTGAATTCATGTTTCTATAATCTGTTCAACCCGAAGCTTCTATGATCTACGCTTGAACTGTTATAATTTTAATTGAAGATGATTTGAAACAGGTTGAAGCTGCATCATCACACTGCAGCCCCCTCTCTGTGACTACCCTCCCCTCTCTGCAGCTCTCAGCCAATCAGACGCTGCGCCTTAAAAACGTAAAGCTTCAATTTAAAAATGCTGAGTCATTTGCTGGACGTCATCAGAGGCCTTTCACAGAGAGGCTGCATCTTCTACTGAGCATGTGCGGTTATGTGTTTCACTGCACCGACTGCAGATGTAAACAGATTCTTTCTTTACTGCTGCAGACGGTCATACATCATTATCATAATGAATGATCATGACTATAATGAACAAACATAGAGGGTCTGGGGGGCGGCAGGTGGGTGGACCGGCCTGAGAGGAGTGCAGAGACATAGACAGCGGGAGACCATCTGTCCTGCCAGGTGTGAGGACAAACACCTGCTGCTATTGTAGTAGCCTGATGAGGAGCAGCAGAGGACGGTCTGCTCAGTGCTGTCACACTGATCTCAGTGCATGGAGGCCATGTTAACAGTGAGGAGAGCATTATACAGACTAATGTTGCAGCAACTGTTCACAGCTTCAGTTTAACACCAATATAACACAACCTTCACTTCATCTGACCCACAGAGGAAGGTGGAAAGCACCTCCTTAACCCACAACCCACTTCACCTCAACATGCTGCAGCTTAGCAGCATCTCTAGGGTTAATACCTTTGACAGACTCTGAGCACAACTCCCATCATGTGACACTAAAGACTGGGCCCTTGTACTGCACAAATAAAATCAATCCTCATCTGAGACAATTACATTTTTGTCTCCTCTAAAATCAACATTTCCACCTGAGCAACCTGAAAGACAGGGAAGGTTCATCAATCAATGGTTCATCTCTGTCTTGAGAGGAACAAGTTTAAGCTCATAGGGCCTGATCTACTAAGATCACAAATAACGAGTGCTAATTTGCGTGTGCAAATAATAATTTTGCTTGTGTTATTTCTGGGCGTGTTGCATGTGATCTACTATGACTGCGTATGCAAATGATAACAAGTGCAAAAGTGATGCGGACTGCCCTTTAATGAGTATTTTGTGTGTGCTATCGGCTGTCACCATGGAGAGTTTGAGAGAACAGAGTGGCCTTAGGCGATAAGTTTGAAGCCATGGAGTTGGAGATCTTTGTGGAGGAGGGAAATAAACACATCGGTGAACTCCAGCAAAGGTGAATGCTGTGAGAAAAAACAGAAGATCTGCCGATTAAATAAACGCATCTACTCTACTCCAAAACGCAATCAGCGCTTTGATGGAGTTTAGAGAGCAAGTTAAAACTAACTAAAAACCCTTTGATGAGCACGTGGGACAGAGTGGACATGTCATGTTATCTATTGAGAATGACAGAGCAAAGAAAATGGACATACAGCGCATCGTGGACAAGTCCGCGGAGCTTAAGGCTCGTCCAAACAGTGATGAGTTGGCCGAGTACTTCATATTGATTTTTTCTTTGTATGTGAGCATGTGGGCCGCTGTGACAATTTTACTAAACTTTATAGCTGTTGATACAATGACCTACTGTGCTCTCATTAGTTGAAAAAGTTAAAGTGGGTGTCAGAATGATGTGGTCGCTATCCGTGGTGCTGAACTGCTTTGATTTGTGTTGTTTTATTTATTTATTTGTGTTGTTCTCTTGGTTTGTTAGACTTCATGTCCATTTGATTGACTTCAAAAAGACATAACTGTGTGTAAAGCCCAAGATCCACAGGATGCGTCGCGTTACGTTACGGCTGCGCCGCGCACGTCGCAGCAAATAGGTTCCCATTCAAGTCAATGCTCTAGAGTCCACAGGGCGCGCTGCGGCGCGTCTCAGCTCCGTCTCTGGAGCGTTCCGCCGCGCCGCTCTGCCAGAGATACGCGGGGAGTCTATTTTCGCCGCTCCCCGCGCCCAGCACGCGTCAATCCACACAGAAATGATCGAACTGTCCCGGAAGTCAGGCACGAGGATCGTATGCAACATCCGCTCACTTTCAAAATAAACACCATGTGCAAACACAAGATCGTAAATTTCACCACTTCTTCAACATTACGTCATAACCTGTGGCATCGGGCCAGACGTCAGTCTCAAAAGATATCCGACACCATGGACGAGGAAAAGTTTATACGGTGTTGTTCTCGCGCGTTTTGGAGTTCTCGAGGGATCTTGAGTTTCCTGCTCCGGAGTGCGCGCCGCTCTAAACACGCATCCTATGGACCAGGGCGAAAGCCCCGGGACGGAGCAGAGCCGCGTCGCAGCCGTAACGCGGCGCACACGCATCCTGTGGACTCCCCGAGTAAAAACTGTAGTAATGCTCGTAAGCCCCGCTGTTGCGGGCATGTTGTAAAGTTATGATGAGTTTTGCAGTGACCGCAGCCATGTGTGCGTAACGCTGTGCCAGTTTGCACCTGCCTTTCAAACGTGCTAAATATAGATGCAAAAATACCGCACACTATCTGCTTCAGGTTTGATAAATCACATTGTGTGTGCTAAATGATTGCATTTGCATCTCCTCCTCCCAGTATTTTGCATGTCCTGATGATCTACATGTATTCTGCATATTCATGAAGGCAAACACGCTAAATGGATAGCGAGTGCTATTTTGCTTATTTGAAAGACGCAATCCTCGGTGCACCCGGTTAGTAGATCTGCTTTGCGTGCACTATCAAGTTTGCACGTGTTTTTATACACGCAAACCTTTAGTAGATCGGGCCCATAGTGTAGGAGTAGTATGATGGAAAATATGAGTGGTATTAATCACAACTTTTTCAGTCCACGGCATACCTTGAAACCGGTAATGGGCCCATGCCTACATGAGACTACAGAACATAAAGGGCTGGGCAGTCAAAAAGGGTTTATTTGAGTGAGTATGACTGATGGTCATGAAAACACATTCAACAGTCAGTGTTTCATTTTGAACAAGAGAGTTCACAATTAATGTGTTGATTACTACAATCCACCCACTTGTACTGGGCCAGGTGGAAGAGGGACACAAGGTTGGAGGTGTTGGTGGAATGCACCAGGGACAGAGGAGGGAGGAAGAGCAGGTGAGAACAGCTGGTTGTCAGGACAAGAGAGTACTGACCTGAGATGTTTACATAAATGATTCAAAGAACCTCACAGCACCTCACACACCAATATTTATGTGGGTAAATGTTCAAGAAGACAAATTTAACACTTTTCAGTGTTTGCGTTGTCATGTAAATGGAGGAGAAACTGACATCTTTTGTTTTCTCCCATCGTCAATCAGTTATTCTTCCTTTTTCATAAAATGAAAACCAGGTGTTATCTTTCGACACAGCTCAGCTTCTTTGAAACTGCAAACAGCTGTAAACTCAGCTGGACCCAAATACAACACAAAAACCATCTACCACACCAGAGAGCCTACACACCTGAAACATCAACATCTCCACAGAGACAGGAGAGAATCAAACCAGCTGTGGAGTCCTGCTGCTTCTCCGAGATTACAGATATTGCGATAATGAAACGTCTTTCATCAATCAACCATTCATCTGTTCTCCTCAATGCAGACAAACGCAACCAACCTCACCTCTATACAATAACATGAGGCCTGGTGGATAAAGGCCGGCTTCCTATCACTGGCCAGGGCTGTGCATTATCATCCTGACAGCGCTTTATTCTATCCACATTTATAATGAGCTGATTGAAGAGAGTCCTGACCATATTGCTGATTTGATTCATGATAGATGTGGCACAAATTTCACAGCTTACATCCAGCTTACTTCCTGGAGTGATCTAGCAAAACATGGCTTATTCAGATGAAAAAGCACTCCGTTGTGCATAACTGCACAGTCTGTATGTTCAGAGGGTTGATCCACAGACAGCCTCAGACTGATTTAATTCCTGATTATTTAATAACAGTAATGTTAAAGTAATACTAACAGACTTAGTGCACAGGTATTATTCTTAGGTCATCCAGAGATGGAATTGTTCTCATGATCACTGAAGAGTTTGAGCCTGACAACGCTTATAAATACTTCAGCACAATAACCACAAGCTCTCAGCAGATGGTAAAAATTTAACTTGAACTGCACAGGGCTGGTGTTTGTAAATAAGGTTTTTTTTTTCGCAATAAGGCCCATTTGCATAGAAAAGGGCCCAATTTTGATGTTTGGAAACAGTGCAGTTTGTGGATCATTTTACCCTTTACCTTTAATCCTTTGTGAATTAGACAATGTCTTTTTGGTTTGTATGTACAGGTTTAACAAAAAGCAGTGCAATCTATGTGAGTTAGGCCCTCACTTAGTACTAAAATATGAACAAATATACTTTGAGAGTTTGATATGAAGGCCTACCTCTAATACAAGCCTGCTTCATATAAAGGCCTGGCACCTATTGCAGTAATGCAAAAATAGGCTCCAATTTATTTTTGAGGTTTTACAGTTTACAAAGTGTATGTTGGTTTGTAATTCAAATATCCTCTCTAAACTTAAACCGTGGTAATTTTCCTGTGCCCTACCAAGTATTTTTGTTGCTTGAACAACACCACATTACACTAATAACATTGATATAACAGCTTAATACTTTTACTCAGATTTTACCAGGACCTTTCAGCTTCCTGGAATTATGTCAGGAAGATTTCGGAGTTAGTCGATGTGTGAACGCAGCCGGACATATTTTGAAAAATTCATAGTGAGTGAGTGAGTGGGTGGGGCTGATGACATTTATCAAGTGATCATTGCAAACCCCAAAGAGCAAGATGTATGACTAAAAATATCTTTCAAGGAGAGAACAGTGAAGATTCTCCACATCTATCTGTTTGCACAGGGCATTAATAGAAATGTAAAAACTGTCATCACAATGTAGCTCTCTACAGATTCCCCCACCCCCACCCATGGTCTTACAGGGATGACATGACACTGTGAGGGATACTTGTAAATAACCAAGTTTGGAAAACTTTGGGTTGAGAGCCCCTTAAAATTCCAGGAATTTTCAGGAGTGCGTGCAAATTAACACATTTTTACATCACAGTCCAACATTTGGTTTGATGTCTTGGGGTTTTAGGTTTGTGTGAGGAAGGTGATCAGATCTGTCTAAAAAAAAGTATCTGAACTTTTACCAAGCAGTGTGAGTCATCATCTTTCCTCCTGTTTAATAATGAACAGCACATACTGACTGTGGAGATCATCCATCAAGTGCTGACAGCTTTTCAGCAGCAGAGACAATCATTCATCGACTGTAGCTTCAAAATGTACCCTTCATAATGAGCATAAATTTAGAAGGGTTTATCAACTATTTCAAACGTCAGTAAACTTAACGTCTCACATTTATTCCACTAATGTAATGAAGTGAGGAAACATGCACTGTCTTTTATCCTCTATAACTCATAATGTGACATCTTAAATACCAAAGAACGACAGTCTCAATCTCCAATATGAATCACTTCTCATCCCGCTCATTGATAAAATAACTGCATTAAGAACAGTAAAACATAAAGCTTCAGTGAGGCTGCTGCAGTCCAAAAGAGCTCCTTATGAAATTAAACTATAAAGACGACGCCTTTTCTTCAATGAAATCCATCCTCTGTAAGTTTTCAGAGTAAAAACTCTGAAAAAAAAGGCTTATTGTGGGCTGCATCCTGTAATAATCAAACAAGTTTCCTTCACTTTCAATTAAGCATCTTTCAGAAGTTATTGAGAACCTTTAATCCCCATCAAGCTGTATGCAGTCATTAGCAGCAGAGCGCTAAATGAAAATCACTATTTCAGACAAACAGCGGCACTTTAAGAGAAAACAGAAATCAAAGGACTGCTGGGCGAGTCACTAGAGAGACACAGAATGATTCAGAAACACTCCAGTGACTCTGTGAGGACTCGCAGTTAAATGATTTCACTAAAAATAAGAGATAGAAGCCTCTGAAGAGGTGCAGGATCCCTCCCTGAGCGAGTGTCGGCCTGCTGACGCTCCGCTTTGATCATAGTTGGTGTGTTTGGTGATAATGAGGGAGCTGCTTCCTCCGCTGCAAACAACAACCAGATAAACACTTAAAATTCAGAAAATTAACATGTCGGGTTATCACACAGACAGACAGAGAAGGAGAGGGAGCAGTGTCAGGACAGGAGGGCTGTTCTTTTTCCAAGGTGATGTTCTGTGTCATCATTGATGTACTCAGTTTATAGCAGCAAAACTAAAGACACAGAAACACATCTTACAACAATGTGTTGAACCTGAGTAATTAGCAAGTATTACACACAGATATAACATACCATCAGCTATGCTGGCTTTTGAGCTGTGCACTGATATAACAAGCCTGATGTTCTCTCTCTACTTTATAGCAGAGGACATGGCATCCAGAGAGGTTGCATGCGTTTCTGGATCATATTTATATTGGAGTGCAGATATATTGATAGACCTTTAATGCACTTTGACAACAGGGACATTTGTTGCCACAGTCTGTACATATCGAAAACATAAATACATAACATACACACTACCTGACAGCCATACAGCGTACATCTACCCACACATCCCAAATAAACCCACATATATACAAACAAAATAGCTACCAGGTGCTTTGTTCAGAAATGTAATGACACAGGGGACAAAGATCCTGCCAAACTAAGCTCATTTCCAGGCCAGGGATCTATATCTATCGGCCCGATGGGAGCAGTGTGAAAAATGAGTGGAGGGGGCCTGTCTGTGGTCAAGTGATATGGTGCGTGGTCTGCATGTGATGGCTCTGCTAATGAGGTCAGAAAGTTTGGTTGTGGGAGGCCAATAATTTTGGTGTCACTGGGGATTGTTTTTATTGGAGGCAGTTAGCATCTCGTAGTAACACATAGGATAAAACACGGGATGGTGAAACAAATTGTTCACAGACAACAGTTTTCAAATGTGATTTTAAGTCTATGCTGTGATTTCCACTACAGAGTCTGTTTTTAAATGCAGTGCCGCCTGAGGGCCTGAGGATCATCCAATATTGGTTTGAATCTTTTAGTGATATTATGTACTGCAGATGATGAAATCCTCAACTTTGTTGCAATTTGACGCTAAACCATTTGCTCACACAATCTCTCACAGAGTGGTGAACCATGCATCTTTACCCCTGAGAGACTCAGCCTCTGTGGAGTGCCTAGTCATGTGACCTGTTGCAAATGAACCCAATTAGTTAGTAAATGTTCCTCCGGGTATGTTTTCATCATTTTACAACCTCTTCAGTGTTTATGTTGTCTATGACCGAACTGGTTTTAAAACATGTTGCTGGCATCAAATTTAAAATGAGCATATATTTTTTTCAATGAACATATTGTATGTTGTCTTTGTACTATTTATAATCAAATATATGCTTTAAATGATTTCAAAATCACCAAATTCTGTTTCATCAGCATTTTATACAACATCCAAACTTTTCGGGACTAGGGTTTGTTCAAAATCTGCACCTTAACCCCCTCATTACGTCCTCTACATTACCCTTTAAGGACACCCAGAAATGCCCTGCTCCACAGAGCTGCCCAAAGTCCGACAGGGACAGGTCAGACTGGGCCTAAACCAGGCAGCTCTAAGGAGTGAGTGTGAAGAACGAGGTGAGTGCGTGATAGTCCTCCTGTGAGCTGAGAGCTGAGGATTAATTTCTGAATAAACACAGCTTTTTAAATTGTCTCTGATTCTTAATCAGTTCCCCTGCAACACAAACCTCCCCACCATTTAGAGATCAATGAAAGCAGCTGCTGACAGGACATAAAAACTGTGTGCGTGCATGTGTGTGTGTGTGTGTGTGTGTGTGTGTGTGTGTGTGTGTGTGTGTGTGTGTGTGTGTGTGTGTGTATGTGTGTGTGTGCTCCTGGTAGAGAGGGGAAGAAGTCTGGACCGCTGCCAGTACCTCCCACGTGGCCATGAAAATGAAGACAAAGATGAAGATGAAGATGAAGATGCATTTACAGACGAGCAGTAGGTGGAGGGCTCTTAATGTATGCTGAGGCCTCTGGGTGGGCTGTGTTTGCTGCTGTTGCTCATGATGCATTAAACATTTAACAATGAAAGTTTAATAAAAGCAGAGTGAGACACAGACACACACTGTGAGCTGCAGACCAAGGTGCTGCTGAAGCATTTTCTCTAACCATGCATCTCAATGATTTTATACAGATTCATTGCTCTGCTGAATGATTAATGAGGCCCATTACTGCTACCAATCCCTAAAGATAACGCACACACACGCGCACACACACACACAGGTAATGTTGGTGCTCTAGGCCTGCAGTGTGCAGGGCTAAACAAAGTGATGTGTTACCTGCAGAGAACCAGACTGCAGGTGTCATTTTGTGTGAGTTTGTGTGTGTGTGTGTGTGTGTGTGTGTGTGTGTGTGTGTGTGTGTGTGTGTGTGTGTGTGTGTGTGTGTGTGTTTTCCAGCAGTGGTCCTCCTGCAGAACAGGTGGGAGTGTGCCAGCACTGCAGAGGTGTTATAGATGGAGGGTGGGGGTGGTGTCTTTATCTCCTCTAATGTATCGTTTCTTTTCTTATTTCTGCTCGTGCTCTCTCGTCTCTGTGCTCTGACATCACACACACAGCTTTCATGTTGTTCTGGGATACACCGGCTGACCTGAGCATCTTTACTGCAGTGGTAGAGCAGTTTTTTGTGTAAAAAAAAAAAAGGCTGTTAAAAGTATTCACTGTGCTGTAATCTGACAGTTTATGGTCCACTCTCTGAAATGCCCTCATCGTCTCAGTGTACATAGTGTCCCTCTGAAGGACAGTTCTAGCAGCAGTTTGTTTGCTAAGCTAACTGAAGCTAAGCTCAAATTTTGGAGAACTGCTGAACTGAAATTATTCTCACTTTAAATCAAAGAACAGAGTGAAGTTATGAACATTCAATTTTCTTTAAAGTATACATCAGATGGATGGAGAATGTCTCTGCTCTGAAGCAGCTGCCTTCATTTGGCTGCTTTACTTTCATCCATGTGGCTCCAAGTTCTCCCTGTCACTCACACACGTCACATTCACTGGACACCCCCTCTCCATGCTCCAGTTTCCCTCTGTCTGTTTTTCTTCACACGTCTCTTACCCAGTTGACTTCAGGCTATGTCTGTCCTGTGTCACATGACCTGATGGACACACCAAGGAATCAACTCTTATATCAGTGAATGCTCCATCAATGCAAACTGATATCAGTGTTCATGTGGGACTGTGTTATAAACAGGGTGACTTCCTTTCTGTATTCATCTGCAGGCACGCTCGCCTTACAGATAGATGTTTGAGTGTTTTCAGCTCTCTGTGAAGTGTGCAGGTTCACTCAGTGTCCCCACAATAACTCTTTAAGTGTCTCAGTCGATCTGTGGGAGAAGATGTCTCTGAGGTCAGACCTCTAACAGACCACAGTGCAGCAGGATGTAAAGAGACTGACCATGTGGAGGTGGTCTTTGTCATTCTTTTTTGTTCCCTATAGATACCTCTTTTCGACCAATGCAATGCAGGTTGTATTTCTGGTGCTTGCGCTGGTTCAGAGCTGGTTGTACTCGCGAACTAACACAGCACCAGTTTGTTTTCCCGCCCGCTCGAGGAATTGGAAGAGGCATGTCATTACGTCAGATTTACATGACTGATGTTCCCCGCAGTGCTAGTACGAACTTTCCCTCACAACAACAATGATGGCGGACAATGGCAGCTTGTCTCCTCGGCCAACATCTGCTTTGCCTTGGAATCTATTAGTCTCTTTTATTTTATAGCTGCAGGACAATGGCGGAAACACGTTTGGTTTGTATTTTTGATCATGGCAATCCCCCCCGCCCCTTGCCCCTGACGTAAGGGGTTCGCGGTTCTTGACCAGCTGCTCTGGAACCACTTTTCCCGGCCCGGAGCCGGTTCACTCGCAGTCGAAACACGAAAAAACGGTTCTCAATTGAGCGCCGGCTCCGAACCAGCCCTGAAAGTGCCTCGGTCGAAAAG